>NW_027470618.1:0-35191 GCF_051020765.1 Lasioglossum baleicum
TAATATTAGGTTGGGGAAAAAGGAATTTATTTTTTTGATATATCTCGTGAAGTATCGATCGAACGATTTTAGATTTATGCTCGTTGTCAAGGTGACATTTCACAGTAAAATAATTCTTTTGCTGTTTTTTGTTTTGTTCATTTAGATGTAAGTTACAGGGTGTTGAAGATGGAAGTCAACAAAGAGAAAATTCGGAGCATTTTACAGTTTTATTTGTGATCATTTATCGATCACAGATGTATCATTGATAGTAGAAACTGGAGCTTTGACGAGTGTTTTGAATTGACTGTCTATTTATTTTCTATTGTTACTGTTTCGTCCGGAAATTTGGAAGCGGAGAAAAATTTTTGGACAATTTTGAATTCCGTAATATTAGGTTGGGGAAAATGGAATTTATTTTTTTGATATATCTCGTGAAGTATCGATCGAATGATTTTAGATTTGTGCTCGTTGTCAAGGTGACATTTCACAGTAAAATAATTCTTTTGCTGTTTTTTGTTTGGTTCATTTAGATGTGAGTTACAGGGTGTTGAAGATGGAAGTCAACGAAGAGAAAATTCGGTGCATTTTACAGTTTTATTTATGATCATTTGTCCATTTATCGATCACAGATGTATCATTGATAGTAGGAATTAGAGCTTTTACGAGTGTTTTGAATTGACTGTCTATCTATTTTCTATCGTTACTGTTGCGTCCGAAAATTTGGAAGCGGAGAAAAATTCTTTGAGAATTTTGAATTCTGCAATATTAGATTGGGGACAAAGAAAGTATTTTTTTGGTATATCTCGTGAAGTATCGATCGAACAATATCAGATTTATGCTCTTTGTTAAGGTGACATTTCACAATACAATAATTCATTTGCTGTTTATTGTTAGGTCCCTTCAGTTGCGAGATACAGGGTGTTAAATATGGAAGTCAACGAAGAGAAAATTCGTTACATTTTACAGTTTAATATAATTTCTATTTTGTGAGGATTTATGATCATCTGTTTATTTATTAATCATAGGTGTATCATTGAAAGTAGAAACTAGAGCTATGACAAGTGTTTTGAATTGACTGTCTATTTATTATTGCCTATGGTTACTGTTCCGCCCGAAAATTCGAAAGCGAGGTATTCGGACGAGATCTGCGTCCTCTTACGAACGCAAACTGTTTCAAAATCATCTAGAGCTTATTTCCAAGGATTTACAAGCGTTTGCAGGGTTTAGCGTAACTGTGTAACCGTCGTTTGTTCGACTCGTGTTTTCACTGGTTTGTAACTAACCGGTTTCGAGTGATGTCGAGTGTTTTATAGTTTCCGATGCGGTCGTGATCGGTGGATGTCTCTCTCTCCATCGGTGGTGCGATTGTTAGAGGGTGTGTCTCGCGTTCGGTAGGTTTCCATGGAGATGGAAGTTTAAACAAATTCGGAAGGCTTGTTTTCGGTTAAGATGGTTCACGAGGGATCGAGGTCGGGTAACGGGGAGGAAGCTGAGGGATGCCGAGTCTCGGAGATGCCGGTGATAAAGAAATAAACCCGAGTGCCAAGACTCGCAGGCTCGATGTTCAAAGGTGCGTATGGTTAGCGGATGTGCCAGGTCTGGTCTATCGATGGAAGGAGAGGTTCGGGAGGATTCGAGCTGATTGTCCTTTTGTCTATCGCGAAGTTTACTGGAAATGGTCGAGTGGTAATTTCGAAGTTTCAGGCGTCGGTGAACTATGGGACGTTAGCCGTGAAGAATGAAACTAAAGTCCCCTAGTCTTTGGGCCTTCGGTCTTCGAGGACGAAGGGATAGGACGGACAGGTGTATTTTAGGTTACTTTGCCCGAGGATGAAGGTGTTTGTCGAGTTTGGCTAATCGTCGCGTGGTCGCTCGAGGATTTGAAGCGTTTTAATAGGTGTTATTCGAGCGTGATTTGGGGGTCTTAGGGCCCCTTGGCTCGGGCCTCCGGTCTTTCGCAATGTATGGAGAGAATGAACATAAGCTGTTAGTGTAGTGTAACGTACAATGCTACACTAATTGTGTAATATTATTATTCGTTAAACGTGTTAACTATTTTTGGACTTCACGAAGCATTATTATACTGTTATACTACTTGCTTCATAATATTCTATTATACTCCTTGTTAACTGTGACAACTGCCGTTGGATTCGATAGAGGAATGAATAAATATTTAATATACTAGTTGTCTGATAGCATAAAAATACTATTGTACTATTTCCCAAAATATTAGATTAGTGAAAAAGAAATGCATTATTTTTATAATTTTAAATGGATTCCTTTTTTCCAAAAAATAAATTATATTAGGTTTCCTGTCCCCAACGTAATATAAATATTGTTTGGTACGATCCGTATATAAAGTAGTTAATTTTTCCTATCACGTATAATTGAAATTAAACTCTTCCCGAATTTTTTATTTTAATTTTCTATCCTTTCTGAATTACCTAAGCAAAATGCAGACTGTTATCCTAAGATATTCGATCTCGTTCACCTAGTGTCTCGAATGTCGTGCACTCCTGAAGTGTTCGATTCTCCTAAAATTCTTTCAAAGGAATTCTCGTTAACTTTCGACTCTAACACTTGAGACACTGAGTCACTCGATATCCACGTTAAATTTCGCATAAAATGATTTTACGTGCGAAAACAGGAGATAGGCTAGTGATGTCCTACTTTTTAGCAAATTTTCAACAATCTTTCCCGAACATTGTATTTGCATCAGGAATTTGGAATTTCTGATTGTTTCTTTTTATATTCCTCAGTCATAAGTGTGCATACATTCGATGTACACATTTTTGCATCATTTTCCCATTTAATACAAAAAATATCAGCCAAAACGTACACGTAATGGCTCATTTAACACTATAACTATCGACTATAACGTGCAACCATGAATATTTCGTAGAAATAAAGATAATTATTGCAGTACGAAAGAAATGAATAACTGTAAACAATTATATTTCGATCTAAATGAAAGTAACTATAAATTTTGTCAAAAAAAATTTACATTTTTCCAGAAATTGTGAAAATAAAATATCTGAAGCCAGTCATTTTTACTCCTTTGTTAGTTCTAGTGTTAAGAAATACCTTCTAAAGATTTCAATTACTTTCTCTTGCAACGTGAAATGGTATATAATTTATTAACCCCTTAATAATTTAATTTCCCTTTCAACGTGAAATTGTATATAATTTATTAACCCCTGAACGCACAATGACGAATTAGACTCATTTATTTCAAGGCTCTTCTTTAACTTTGGTATGTACTTCTCTTCATTGTATATCAACAGATAAGTTTTATGAATCAATCTTATGAATAAAAATAAAAAAAAAAAATACATTTCTCTTACCTTCCATTCTGTAGTTCAACATAGCGAAATGAAATAATATTTTTCAATCGCATCAAGTGTACTTAACCCTCTATGGGCCGAATTTTTGTTTTAACTCCAAAAAAATTGTGAGAACGAAAAATCAGAAATTATAAACCTATATATGCATATGAAAACAAATTTTTGCGTTTAAACAATTTTATTGCGATATATTCGCTATGTGACTTTCAAGTCACACCGGCCTATAAAGTTTGCTTTGGAGTCATTAGGGCAATCTCCTTTCCAAGGACGATAGCAACAATTGTTATTCATCTGTGATAGCGGTTGCCAAACAATTTTTTGTGCTCCTGCATCTTCCTCATCTGACGAGGATCGAGTGCTAAATTCGTCGTCGCTATCAATGACATTTATCCTTCGTCGAGGAAATACTACCGCATCTTCATCGGACTCGGAATCTAATAAAGAATCATCGGATCTATTACCTCTAATGCGTCTAATTCTAATTCCTCGGTTATTTCTATTGGATTTTCTATTCATCTTTGAGTATACGATGTGTAAATCTGAAAACGGGAGAATGCACAAGCTTTATCCTAAATGTACCGAAATCTGCCACAATAGCCCACTGTAACCTTAAAGTTACAAAACTGTATCATCGAAAACAGTAACGAATTGAAAATTGAAATGCAAACGAATAGGTTGTTATCGATATACTAACCCAGAGTTATTATGTCCACTATTTTTAGTTTGGTAATCACTGACAAAAGCACAAATAATATCAATTGGATCAAATGGTTTCGCGTAGTTTTACTGCCGACAGTTTGCACGGCATTTATTTTGTTATTTCAGGTTGACGAGCCTAGCAATGGTCATGAATACTAGTATCGGTTGAGTTGTCAACGTTATAGAGTTAAGATTTATGCGCCATCTCATGAAAAAGCTATAATTATTTTGTAAAATGATAAATTAAAACGTGACCTGAAAGTTACACAGGCCCATAAAGGGTTAATTTCTATGTCAAGGGGTTAAGCATCTATACCCGAGTTTCTCTAATTATATTTATCACAAAATACACAACCAGGAGGGTGAAAATTCCCCATGGCGAGCCAAAGTAATAATCAGCGAATTTACACGCGAAACAGCACGTTAAATTCTATTTAACGTTTAATGCCAGCTGGTTATTATTTATTCTGCGGATGAAAAACCTTTCATCTCCACTAGAACCGTGCTTTCAGCCTAAAAGACCGGGAGGAAACGCAGCGTAACACGTTTCCATGCAAATTTCCGCCACTTGGCGAGGTATAAACTCGTTCGACAGGAAATTATGCGATTCTCCTCGTTCATTGTTAAAATGCAAATATATGTAATGCTTCTGATTTGCTGCGTCGAGAGACGCGGCTTTGCCTGCTTTCTCTGTTAAGCAAAGTGCAGACAAAAAGGGATTAACCACTAGGACACACTTTCGGCAACAAATGCGAATTTTGCACTCGAGTTTATGCACTTTCGTGGACACGCGAATTCTTCGTTCACTACGGTAATTCGAATCTGTAAATAACGCGAAAATTGGCAGCTTCTCTGTGTCGCAGTTTAGACGATGTTGTAAGAAGCAAATGAAACGAGGAATAAAGAAAATTGGAAATAGGAACCTTTTTAACCCTGTGCGCGCCTATAAGTGCTGAGAAATTTTGCGTTTGTGATACTGAGAGCGCCTATAGACGCGCACAGTAGTCAAAGGGTTAAAAGGATAGAAAATCTTTATAAGAAAGTAAAAAGACTATTTGATTTTTTCTGCTTTATCGGAAATATGTTTTCTATATCAAAAAAGACAAGTAGGATTGGGAAACCATGTGAAAAAATATTTTAACTTCTTTTTATATAATATACCTCCGAACTTAAACTATATATCATAAATTCGTAATCACATTTTTTGGAAAAGTTCGCCATAGCGAAAGGATTAAATTGCCCTATTTTTTAGTCTATGTAAACTTCAAATAAAACAATTAAAAGCGTTGGGAACTATTAGTAATAGAATTGAAATATACGATATTCGGAGTGCAAAGGGTTAATACTAATTTAGCAGATACAAGTGTAAGATACAATTCATTGTCATTTGCTTTTGTAATAGCGATTAAACATATCTTTCGACTTGTTAAACGTTGTTATTCCAGTGCGAATCGACATCAGTTTTTACCTCAGGAACTCCTTTGTCACTTGAATAATTGACATTTAATCGAATTCGTTTCTTCCTTTATTTATTTATCCCTTTGACTACTGTGGGAGCCTATAGGCGCTCAGAAATTTTGCGTTTGTGATACTGAGAGCGCCTATAGTCGGCCACAGTAGTCAAAGGGTTAAAAGGATAAAAAATCTTTATAAGAAAGTTAAAAGACTATTTGATTTTTTCTGCTTTATCGGAAATATGTTTTCTATATCAAAAAAGGCAAGTAGGATTGGGAAGCCATATGAAGAAATATTTTAACTCCATTTATATAATATACCTCCGAACTTAAACTATATATCATTACTTCGTAATCACATTTTTTGGAAAAGTTCGCCGCAGCGAAAGGGGTCAAAAGACTTCGTTTAAAAGTTTCGGTTGATCCAAAAGCAAAATCCTACAATATCTTCAATATTCGTTACATCACGCTTCGCTGTGTGTTCAGAAACGCGTAGATCACGAAGATCGAGTAGTTCAACTGTACTATTAATCAGACGAAATCATACGTTCGTTGAATAACGTGCATCAAACTTAACAATGGCCATAGAATAACTATCGCTTTAGAAATTATTTGACGAATAGAGTAAATTTGGGAAATTCGATGTCTCGTGATGTAAATTATGAAATATCGAAAAGACAATTTTGAAAGTTTTTGGTAGACAAATTGTTTTGGAACACAGAGAATAATACACAGATTAATGCAATAACGCACACACACGATGTGTATATAATGATTTTGTTTCTAAAATAAATGCTAATAATAATAGTTTAATAAATATTTAAATAAATAATATTGAATTAAAATCGACGAAACGCGCACACATAACACATTTGGTGAATTTAAGTAGAATTTCAATTTTTCAATCAGACATTTCAACACTTTCATTCTAATACCACAATGGAGCGAGAAAGGATATGCAGAAGCATATAAAGCATCGTCATTTCGAAAATATTCGAAATGAATAATATTCGTTCGTGTTTCATAATATTCTTCCAAACATAAAATAAATCGCCACTGTGAAAAGTAAAGGGAAAGAAAATTAAATGAAATTCATATCAACCGTTAAATGTGCCCGCAAACAGTCAAAATAAAAATTAATATTTGAAAAATATTTAACATTTAAAAATAAATATACTTGCATTCAAATAGTAAATTTTTTTCTAATCTATCTTTTGTCAATATGGAGAAAAAAGAATTTTAAATAATTTAGATTAAATTTCTATATACAAATAAAAAATTTATTATAATGAATATTAAATACACAAGCTAAAAATTAATATTTGAAAAAGAGTTAACATTTAAAAATAAACATACTTTCATTCAAAAGGTAAATTTTTTTCTAATCTTTTATAAATATCTAATAAACTAATTTTTTATTAATGTAGAGAAAGAGGAATTTTAAATAACAAAAATTAAAATTCTATATATAAATAAAAAGTTTATTATAATGAATATTAAACACTCAAAATAAAAATTAATATTTGAAAAAGAATTGACATTTAAAATTAAACATACTTCCATTCAAAAGATAAATTTTTGTCTAATCTTTTATTAATATCTAATAAACCAATTTTTTATTAATGTAGAGAAAGAGGAATTTTAAATAACAAAAATTAAAATTCTATATATAAATAAAAAGTTTATTATAATGAATATTAAACACTCAAGCAAGAAATTAATATTTGAAAAAGAATTGCCTTTTAAAAATAAATATACCTTCATTCAAAAGATAAATTTCTTCCTGATCTATTGTTTATTAGTATAGAGAGAAGAGAATTTTAATTAATTCAAATTCAAATTCTATATATGAATAAAACAATTCTTATTATAAATATTAAACACTCAAAGAAAAAATTAATATTTAAAAAAGAGTTAACATTTAAAAATGAATATATTTTCGTTCAAAGGGTAAATTTCTTTTCAATCTATTAATTTCATTATTATAAAGAAGAAAGAATTTAAAATAATTAAAATTAAAATTCTATATACAAACAAGAAATTTATTATTACAAATATTAAACACTCAATATAAATATTAATGTTTGAACAATAGATAAATACTAATAAAGATAAACACTTCAAATTTTATTAGATTTGTTTATTAAATGTTACATATTCCTAAAATAATTAGTGGCTTCTTTCTTTTTTTCTTTAATTTATTTGACACGAAATTTACATCCGCTGATATTTCATTTCGAGATGGTAAGAGTTAAGAATTATCTTCTGAATTGCGCATCAATCTCACGCCTCGTTGAAATTGGAATGTACCTTCGCGCGATTCGTGGTAATTGATACGATATAATTAGCCGCGATTATTCCATCGTGAATATGGTGTAACAGTAGCTTCGAGAGGCACGCATTTGTACATCCGTTCAACTTCTAATGGTCGGCTTATTGTTTTCCCCAACACGGCGCAGTAAATTGCACGTCAGGATTTCAGCTCCCTTATGATCGCTTAATTACATTCATTTTAACGACTATAATTACAACGATAAATCAGTCGAATTATCGAAATGAAATTTCTCACAAAATTCCTCGGTTTCGCAGACAACTCTCCGTTTGAAATTTTTAAAGAGACACTTATGTCTTATGGACATTCTAATACTGAAACGTTCATTTTTGCAGAGTTTCTAATTTTTTATTGTTAACTTATTTTAAATTCTTCTTTGTTTAATTCTTGAATTTACGTATGGAAACTTGTTAGTTGATTTATATCAAGCTTCCTTTTTATCCAATTGTTATATTATGTTAGAAATCTGTGCAAGAGCAAGTTTCTAATTTTTGTAATGTTAATTACAAATATTTAAAATTTTCTGCTTTAATTAATTTTTGAATTTACGTATGAGAGCTTTTTAAGTGATGTATATTAAGTTTTCTTCTTATCCAATTATTATATTATGGTGAAAATCTGTGCAAGAGCAAGTTTCCAATTTTTTTAATGCCAATTACGAATATTTAAAATTCTTCTATAATTAATTTTTGAATTTGCGTATGGGAGCGTTTTAGCTAATCTAAATTAAGTTTTCATTCTATCGAATTATTAGAATATGTTAGAAATCTGTGCAAGAGCAAGTTTCCAATTTTTTTTTAATATTGATTACAAGTATTTAAAATTCTTTTTTAATTAATTCTTGAAATTACGTATCAGAGCTTTTTAACTGATCTGTATTAAGTTTTCATTTTACCCAATTATTAGATTATGTTAGAAATCTGTGCAAGAGCAAGTTTCCAATTTTTTAAAATATTAATTACAAATATTTAAAAGTCTTTTTTAATTAATTCTTGAAATTACGTATCAGAGCTTTTAAACTGATCTATATTAAGTTTTCATTTTACCCAATTATTAGATTATGTTAGAAATCTGTGCAAGAGCAAGTTTCCATTTTTTAAAAATATTAATTACAAATATTTAAAATTCTTTTTTAATTAATTCTTGAAATTACGTATCAGAGCTTTTAAACTGATCTATATTAAGTTCTCATTTTATCCAATTATCAGATTATGTTAGAAATCTGTGCAAAAGCAAGTTTCTAATTTTTTTAATGTTAATTACAAATATTTAAAATTCTTTTTTAATTAATTCTTGAAATTACGTATCAGAGCTTTTAAACTGATCTATATTAAGTTTTCATTTTATCAAATTATTAGAATATGTTAGAAATCTGTGCAAGAGCAAGTTTCTAATTTTTTAATGTTAATTACAAATATTTAAAGTTCTTTTGAATTTACATATGAGAACTTTTTATTTGATTTATATTAAGCTTTCCTTTTATCCAATTATCAGATCATGTTACAAATCTATGCAGGATCAAGTGTATGACCACTAAGCAATTAGTATTTTCTTACACGTACATTTTATAAATTTTAAATATATAATCTTGTTATATTTTTCTGTATTTTCAAAATATAAATTTTATGTGCGATTTTTTAATCGTAGATGTATAATTCCAAAAGATTCACAGTTGACCAAAATGTTTCTGAGCTTTCGAGTATATGACTTGATTACAATTGATTTTTCAATCCGTGTACGAGATAGTGACATCGTGAAAAAAATTTCAATTATAACGTAATCCTTTAGCCAGGCTGAAGCAATATCAAGCAACAGTAATCTCTAATTTGACAAAGAATTTCAACAGGTTCACAGGGAAAAAAGTTAATTGGTTTTTTAATTGGGTAAACTTCCATCCCATACATGATAAAGTTAGTTTTGTATTTCAAATTGGAAGTGTGCGCAAATTTTTTGACGTTCCCGGATACCTTTCGAGATTGTTTGAGCTCGTTTATCAAGCGGTACCAAATTTTACTTCAATTACCCCAGCCAGGCGGAATTTTTTTCCGAAATTTCCTTCTAAATTTGACAATTTTTCATCACACCGTAACTATTTCGTTCCAGCTTCGAAACTATTTCTCAATTAAACGAAATTTCACCAACTATAATATTTCGTGACTTCAAAAAGTGTATTTAGTTACAAAAATTCACCATCGATTTCGAGAAACTTCATTTTACCCGCAGAAATTTTCTTTCGTTTCTGACAATACTCTTTTGGCGTCAACAAATTTTGCTCTGTCGTGAAAAATATTCTTTGGGTCTTAAAAAAATTTTCCTTCAACTTTATTCGACGATACAAGCTACGAAAGAAATACTCGAATCGGATAAAACACGTTATTAAAAATAAAATCGTTAACTTCCTCCCAAAAGATGTATTTGATTACAAAAATTCACTATCGATTTTGAGAAACTTTATTTTATTCACAAAAATTTTCTTTCGTCTCTGAAAATGTTCTTTCGGCGTCAAAACATTTTTCTCTACCATGAGAAACATTCTTCGGGGCTTTAAAAATTTTCTTTCGTCTCTGAAAGTAATCTTTGAGCGTCAAAAATTTTTCCTCTACCGTAAGAAATATTCTTCGGGTCTTAAAAAATTTTCTTTCGTCTCTGAAAATGTTCTTTCGGCGTCAAAACATTTTTCTCTACCATGAGAAACATTCTTCGGGGCTTTAAAAATTTTCTTTCGTCTCTGAAAATAATCTTTGAGCGTCAAAAATTTTTCCTCTACCGTAAGAAATATTCTTCGGGTCTTAAAAAATTTTCTTTCGTCTCTGAAAATGTTCTTTCGGCGTCAAAACATTTTTCTCTACCGTGAGAAACATTCTTCGGGGCTTTAAAAATTTTCTTTCGTCCCTGAAAATAATCTTTGAGCGTCAAAAATTTTTCTTCTACCGTGAGAAATATTCTTTGGTTCTTAAAAAATTTTCTTTCGTCTCTGAAAATGTTCTTTCGGCGTCAAAACATTTTTCTCTACCGTGAGAAACATTCTTCGGGGCTTTAAAAATTTTCTTTCGTCTCTGAAAATAATCTTTGAGCGTCAAAAATTTTTCCTCTACCGTGAGAAATATTCTTCGGGTCTTAAAAAATTTTCTTTCGTCTCTGAAAATGTTCTTTCGGCGTCAAAACATTTTTCTCTACCATGAGAAACATTCTTCGGGGCTTCAAAAATTTTCTTTCGTCTCTGAAAATAATCTTTGAGCGTCAAAAATTTTTCCTCTACCGTAAGAAATATTCTTCGGTCTTAAAAAATTTTCTTTCGTCTCTGAAAATGTTCTTTCGGCGTCAAAACATTTTTCTCTACCATGAGAAACATTCTTCGGGGCTTAAAAATTTTCTTTCGTCTCTGAAAATAATCTTTGAGCGTCAAAAATTTTTCCTCTACCGTGAGAAATATTCTCTGGTTCTTAAAAAATTTTCTTTCAACTTTATTCGACGATACCGGCCACCGAGCTTGCGATAAGCACCGAGAGAAACATTCGAGACGGATAAAAGACGTTGCTAAAAATAAAAACGTTAACTTCCACCGAAAACGTCGTATGAAGCGATAAAACAAAATTCGCGAATATAAGCCAGCGGGAATCGCGAAACTTTTCCAACTGCTTGCTTTCGAGCTAACGCCAAAAATTCCTATATTAATATCTCACACGGAGACAAGAATGTATTATACAGTCCATAAAGGGCAACGGTGCTTTCCGAGTTGGGAGAAATATAAGACGAAAGTTCGGAGCGCGACGATGAAGGTGTTCGAGGAAAAAGTTCGTATCGGTCGTTACTGCGTTCATAAAGAAAACGGAATGTGTGACCAGAGTTAGTAACTTCCTGCGATGTTTCACGCCCCCTAATCGCGTAATTTCTACCCTCGATGCCTTCGCTTCCTAATTTTCCACCCTCTCCTCGTCACGCCTGGCGTTTTTTAAAAAAGCACATTTAAATTCCGCACCTGAAATTCAATTACGCGACTCGCCACTTTTCCTTCCTCTTTTCCTCTTCAATTTCTTTGTAATTAACTAGGTCTTTTAGAGGATTTTAAAACGACTTTTCGATTTAAATTTCAACGCTTATGAAAGAATTATGTTTGATTTTTAAGTTATGGAAAGTTTTGCGCATAGAAAAATTTAAAAAGTATTTTTTATAGGAGCATAAATTCGGACCGGAGCTGAAATTCAATTATTTGACTCGCCACTTTTCCTCTTCAATTTCTTTGTAATTAACTAGGCGTTTTAGGGGATTTTAAAACGACTTTTCGATTTAAATTTCAACGATTATGAAAGAATTATGTTTGATTTTTAAGTTATGGAAAGTTTTGCGCATAGAAAAATTTAAAAACTATTTTTTATAGGAGCATAAACTCGGTCCGGAGCTGAAATTCAATTATTTGACTCGCCACTTTTCCTCTTCAATTTCTTTGTAATTAACTAGGTCTTTTAGGGAATTTTCAAACCACTTTCCGATTTAAATGACAATGATTACGAAAGAGATATGTTTGATCTTGAGTTACGGAAAGTTTTTCGTATAGAAAAATTATAGAAGTGTTTTTTTGCACAAGCATAAGCTTGAACTAATAATCCCAGCTTTTCTAACGTTGCAAAAGTAGTTTTGCAAAAATAGTCGGTATACAGTAAGAGAATATAACACAGAATGAGGGAAAAGATGATTTCTTTTGCTTTTGTATGCTCAACGCAGATTATTTTCGCAACAACCGGCTGCTTGAAACAAGGATCCGTTTCTAAATAGAGGATACGATGTTTGAGTTTCTTAAAAATGAAACAAGACAAAGGCAAGGTAAACTTCAGTAATAGGATACGTCTAAGCGAAGTACAAAGGCAAGTCGATTTTCTGAGATATTATTAATTAACTCCTTGCAGATTCTCATGGTTGTAATATTATTTGCTAAGTAAACCATGGTGCACGTGTGTAATTTGGGTATTACAACAGAATGAAGTTCATAGTTTGCATATTCGAATCTGAAAAATAATTAAGCAATTTTTAAATTATACTTAGAATCCTGTATCACCAAAATCTAATATAACATACTATTTGTTAAATTATATATTAGGTTAAAATTAGAAAAATATTGGATTTCTTTTTCCCCAACAATAAATTATATTGGGTTGAAGAAACAGAAATCCATCTAAAATTATTAAAATTATGGATTCTTATTTCTTCAATAATAAATTATATTTGGTTGGTAAAAGAAAACCCTTTTAAAATTATAAAAATTATGGATTTCTTTTTGCCTAACAATAAATTATTTTATATTGGGTTGGAGAAAAAGAAATACATCTAAAATTATAAGAATAATAGTTTTCTATTTTTCCAATAATAAATTATATTAAGTTGAGAAAGATGAAACCTTTCAAAACTATAATAATTATGGATTTCTTTTTGCCCAACAGTAAATTATTATATATTGGGTTAGAGAAAAAGAAATCCATCTAAAATTATAAAAATAATAGATTTCTATTTCTCCAATAATAAATTATATTTGGTTGGGAAAAACAAACCCTTTTAAAATTATAAAAGTTATGAATTTTCTTTGCCCAACTGTAAATTATTATATACTAGGTTGAAGAAAAAGAAATCCATCTAAAATTATAAAAATAATAGATTTCTATTTCTCCAATAATAAATTATATTAGGTTGGGAAAAAACAAACCCTTTTAAAATTATAAAAGTTATGAATTTCTTTTTGCCCAACAGTAAATTATAATATATTGGGTTAGAGAAAAAGAAATCCATCTAAAATTATAAAAATAATAGATTTCTATTTCTCCAATAATAAATTATATTAGGTTGGGAAAAAAGAAACCCTTTGAAAATTATAAAAATTATGAATTTCTTTTTGCCCAACAGTAAATTACTATATATTGGGTTATAGAAAAAGAAATCCATCTAAAATTACAAAAATAATAGATTTTTATTTCTCCAATAATAAATTATATTAGGTTGGGAAAAAAGAAACCCTTTTAAAATTATAAAAGTTATGAATTTTCTTTGCCCAACTGTAAATTATTATATACTAGGTTAAAGAAAAAGAAATCCATCTAAAATTTTAAAAATAATAGATTTCTATTTCTCCAATAATAAATTATATTAAGTTGAGAATGATGAAACCTTTCAAAACTATAATAATTATGAATTTCTTTTTGCCCAACAATAAATTACTATATATTGGGTTGGAGACAAAGAAATTCATTTAAAATTATAAAAGTAGTAGATTTCTATTTCTCCAATAATAAATTATATTAGGTTGGGGAAAAACAAACCCTTTGAAAATTATAAAAATTATGAATTTCTTTTTGCCCAACAGTAAATTATTATATATTGGGTTAGAGAAAAAGAAATCCATCTAAAATTACAAAAATAATAGATTTTTATTTCTTCAATAATAAATTATATTAGGTTGGGAAAAAAGAAACCCTTTTAAAATTATAAAAGTTATGAATTTTCTTTGCCCAACAATAAATTATTATATATTGGGTTGGAGAAAAAGAAATCCATCTAAAATTATAAAAATAATAGATTTCTTTTTCCGTAACCTAATATTAATCATAATAACATTTAACAATAATATTAATTATAATATCATTCCGTTAACTAGGAAGAAGTGATAATAATACAAACAATTACATTTCAAAGAAAAATAAAATTTCCCTCGTACCATAATTCACTTCGACATCCCGGTGGTATGATACTCGGCCACGAAAAACCGTAGAACGACACACGGTGTGCCAATTGGAAAGAAAAATCCATACTCGAGAAAATCCGATTGACCCTCGACCAGAATGAGGAGAAATCGCGTTTCCTATGGGTTCCGCGGTGAAATGCACAATCAGCCCGGTGATTTACGACTTCCCTGCGATTCCTCCGCGACCTCTTGCACTTCCGGTCCGGCATGGCGTAATCCCTTCAGCGGAACCGCTGCGTCATCGCGATCAGCTTCCGCGTTCGAAACTTTCCCGAGGAAGACGTTCCACCGTCGCGAGTTCTGCCGTTCGTGGAACAGGAAAAGGAAGCGGAAGAGGAACCGGAAAGGGAACACCGTGGATTAAGAGGGTGTTGTCAGGTTTCGATCCGATCTGCGGAGGACAGCGAAGAAATGGGTGGGCTAAGAAGATTTAAGAATCCCGTGTCCTGCGGTGTGAAAAATTTATCCACTATGGAGGATTCGTCTGGGGATAAAGCGACGGGAACTTGGATAACTGTGAAACCGAGATATCGGATTGCTTCTGCTGCTTTTAGGCCAATTGTCCTGCTGTGCCTGCCAGTGTTTCTGGGATGATTGAAACGGCCTGTTTGCGCGAGGGGATTAGAATGAGATATTTTAAAGTGTACAGGCGGCCCTTGACTTTCGTGTATTTTCTAAAATTCAACTTTTCAAGGCTTCGCAGTCGAGCAGGATACGATTCGCGCATCGTCGCGACGCGTTTTGGAATTACCGGCGAATTCCTAGGGGTTGCAAGGCCGTCGAGCACACGCTCCATATGTTACCCGGCGAATTAATATCGGGAGACCGTTTGAAAAAGTACACGAGCGAGGAGAGGAGCTGACAGGCCTCGAACGATAGACTACGACCGATTCGAACACCGATCGTTCGATGATTGGCGAGAAATCGCGTTAGAGCCACTCAGCGATAAGGTCGGATGCGAAGGAACCACCGTAGAACCGATTCACCGTTGCGATTCCAAGTCAACACGACCGCTCGAATCCGACTCGCGCGTTATAGTCAGAGGTCGAGAGAACGACTGTTATAGTAGAAAGCGAAGCGAAGACCGTTTCGTTAGAAGCGAAGACTGGCTGCTCGATTTTTCCGAGCGATCGAGCCGCGGAAAATCGGCAGTTTGCTAAACGACGCGTTAGAAAATTCCCAAGCTTTTGCTATTCGGGCTCTTCCGGGCCCGTCTTTGTTCCCGCGACGGAACACGCGTCTTGATAAATTTTTGACCGTCACGGAAGAACGCGATCCCGATGGAGAAGGTGTATCTCGAGTACGTAGGGCAATTCGGAAAGACGCGGCGTGTTATAGGAATCTTTATCGAGGAAAGAGAAGAAAGGGTGGTATTCGACTAACTCTTGACAGATTTATAAAGAAAATACTCGAATGCGTTTAAACACGCTTCTTTATCTTCGATATGTATGCATATTAATAAATGAATCTTGTCAATTTTTTAACCAATTTTTTATTAATTATAACTACTTACACGAATTTCGCAAAATTACATTTGAAATGGTATGAACTCGATATATCTATTTAATTGCATCAAGGAATAATTCTAGAATAGATGATACATTTATTGAACTCGATACTCGACGAATTTCATAATATATTCAAAATGAAATTCACAAAAATTTTGTGCAAAACATCTACGAATGAATCAAAATAGAATCGATAACGATCCTGTTTAAAAGTTTGTATTTTTCACTCAAAGAAATTTAAATCTTCTTAATTTGCTTTCATACGCTTCCTTGTTCAAAAACGTGCATTTACAAACGCTCATATTATTTACTATAGTTTTGGAACCAAGGAACTTATTATAATAACATTGGACTTATGAAATTTTAAAAATTGACCAATTTTAATACATATCCGGTATTACTTGTACAATTAACTCATTTGCATCATTAACCGGAATAATCCGCACGTTATAACTGTCACTTGTGCCCATAATTATGCAAGTGGTCTAAGTCAGATATTTCTTGTTCCGAGATATTTAATGATATTTCATTTTTGATGATAAAAATTACATTGAATAAATTAAGTTTAAAATAATTTGATGTAAAATAACTGATAAACTCATTTTTGGAAAATTTTAACTTACACCACTCTCATAATTACCGGCATAATTACTTATGTATTTTAAATTTATTTATCGTACAACTATCTACAAAAATAAATATTTATATTACAACTTCGTATGGAATGATTTTATCCTAGAGTACGTATAATTTTTGGATTAAATACAAACGAGAGTTTGTTTGTTATTTGCTAGGAAGACTCTCTTTAGGGAGAAGATGTAAATGGGTTAACCCTTTGTGATCCGAATTATATTTCAATTTTGTTACCAGTAATCCTTAACGTTTCTAAATTTATTATTTGGAATTTATTTCGACTAAAAATAGGGCTATTTGAATAAATAAAGGAAGAATGGAAGTCGATTAAAAATCAGTTATATTTACACTATTGTTATTCTTTGTAATTTTCAAGTGTAAATCTCTTGAAACAATTTATCAATGTCGAGTCACACTCGACATAGGACCGCAAAGGGTTAAATTACGAGGCCCAATCGAATTTTGATAGTGATTTTATATCACTGCAGTATATGATATCATGAACCGGTTGGTTAGAGGACCAATTTCTCTATCGAAATTAGAGCTCCGTGCACGACATTGCATCGCGCTGCAGCACAGAGTTTGGCACATCATTGTATCCACCTATGTACCTGCGCATTACAACCTGCGATCCTATTACGTGCATCATGTGAATTGATCATAATGCTGGATGATGAGTACATGCGCCGTTGTGCCGTAATTGCGTTCTGGTATTCCTCCATAATAACGAAACTGGCCTTTACTTGAATAATGCACAGAAGTACCTGGCCAAGGACGGTTTACCAAAGTGCTCCACGAGAAATAGTACTCCACGTGGAGTGTTTTAATAAAATTACACGGCAGGATTAAATTATCCTGGTTCTCGCGGATTTTGAGAATCGCAGATGATTTAGAAAATGGAAAACGTTAACTTTTATCGAATAACGAAATATAACGCGTTTAGATTGTGATTAGACATTTGCTTAGAAATTTTTATTTTATGATTTATGTGGTCTGATTACTAGAACGAAGATTAGACTTTATTATCAATAAAAATTCGCGCAATTAGATATACTTAATATATAATTTAAATAATAAGCAAATAAATCAGAGAAATACGCGAATAAAGATTAATTTAACTTAGAGGATAATTTTTTGACGCTCGAAGCCAGAGATTATATTTTTCTCACTATGCTTGAATATTCATCGAGTTACACTCTGAGAATGCTTGTTACATCGAGTGCTTTAATAAAATTACACGGCAAGATTAAATTATCCTGGTTCTCGCGGATTTTGAAAATCGGAGATGATTTAGAGAATGGAAAACGATAACTTTTATCGAATAACGAAATATAACGCGTTTAGATTGTGATTAGACATTCGCTGGGAAATTTTTATTTAAAAATTTAGGGGGTCTGACTACTCGAATGAAAATTAGGCTTAAATTATGATTGGAAATTCGCTTAAAAATTTTTATTTAAAAATTTAGGGGGTCTGACTACTCGAATGAAAATTAGGCTTAAATTATGATTAGAAATTCGCATAGAAACTATTATTTTAAAATTTAGGGGTCTGATTAATAAAACGAAGATTGAACTTTGTTATAAGTAAAAATTCATGCGATTAGAAATACCTAATATATAATTTAAATAATAAGCAAATAAATCGGAGAAATACGCGAATAAAGCTTAATTTAACTTATAGGAAAATTTTTGACACTCGAAGTGAAAGATTTTATTTTTCTCGGTATGTTTGAATATTCGTCGAGTTACACTACTGAAAAAGCCTGTTACCTTATAAAATATTTTCCTTTATATATTATCTAACATATAATTTAACACTAGAACTACTAAAGGGGTGAAAATGACTATTTTTAGATATTTTATTTTTACAATTTCTCAGAATATACAAATTGCTTTCGACAAAATTCTTGCCTACTTTCATTCAGATCGAAACACAATTGTTTATTTTTATTCATTTTCCACGTACCACAACAATAATCTTGTGAAAAATATTTATATAATATTATTAATATTAAAGACAATATTACCTACTGAAAAATATATTAATATTTTACTAAAAAATTATCTTCATTCGTGATATTCAGTAGTTTTGATGTTAAATAATAAGCATATAAATCGAACAAATACGCGAATAAAGCTTTATTTAACGTAGAAAAGAAGATTTAATTTTTTTCCGTATGTTTGAATATTCGTCGAGCTATACTACTGGAAAAGCCAGCTACCTTATCAAATATTTTCCGCATCTCATATTATAATTATCAAGATTCAAGGAATTAGTAACTAAGACTGTTACTAACTAATGCGATCCAATCACAGGACATTTCATGCAAGTTTGGAAAATATTGACACGAAAAAAGTGCGATCGATTTCGCGATAAAAGACGATGATTAAAACACGTGTATGTATTACACAACCAAAGCCACCTGTGCGCTGGTGAACCAGCTAAAACCCACGAACACAAAGAGGAGTAGAATTACAAGCATTCCTCGTGGGACTAGGAGTAATTCGTTTTTTCAATTAGCCGGCACGAATAGGATTCCATCCCGTACGTACGGCTTCGTTGGACCTGCAATTTATCTCGCTCGTCGAATCTCGCGAAACTGTTAAACAGGAACTAATTAGTCCGGCTACCGCCACGTATTTGCAGACAAAGGAGAGTAGAAATATATCCTAGAAAACGGATCGATCTACTTAACCCCTCGTACCGTTTAACTCGAAATCACACTCGATTCTATCGTTACAAGACCAGGAAACATCGACAAACAATAATGATCCTAGAGAGTGTTTTAAATTTCGTATCATTTATCCATAACCCTGAGAAGCTCGGATCATTATGTAAGAAAGTAAGCTCCGATGAGATTCGAAGACTCTATAAGTCTGTTCACTCTCTTCATTCATTGCGAAGGACCAGAGGCAAGGGGCCCTAAGACCCCCAAATCACGCTCGAAAAACTCCTATTAAAACGCTTCAAATCCTCGAGCGACCACGCGACGATTAGCCAAACTCGACAAACACCTTCATCCTCGGGCAAAGTAACCTAAAATACACCTGTCCGTCCTATCCCTTCATCCTCGAAGACCGAAGGCCCAAAGACTAGGGGACTTTAGTTTCATTCTTCACGGCTAACGTCCCATAGTTCACCGACGCCTGAAACTTCGAAATTACCACTCGACCGTTTCCAGTAAACTTCGCGATAGACAAAAGGACAATCAGCTCGAATCCTCCCGAACCTCTCCTTCCATCGATAGACCAGATCTGGCACATCCGCTAACCATATGCACCTTTGAACATCGAGCCTGCGAGTCTTGGCATTCGGGTTTATTTCTTTATCACCGGCATCCCCGAGACTCGGCATCCCTCAGCTTCCTCCCCGTTACCCGACCTCGATCCCTCGTGAACCATCTTAACCGAAAACAAGCCTTCCGAATTTGTTTAAACTTCCATCTCCATGGAAACCTACCGAACGCGAGACGCACCCTCTAACAATCGCACCACCGATGGAGAGAGAGACATCCACCGATCACGACCGCATCGGAAACTATAAAACACTCGACATCACTCGAAACCGGTTAGTTACAAACCAGTGAAAACACGAGTCGAACAAACGACAGTTACACAGTTACGCTAAACCCTGCAAACGCTTGTAAATCCTTGGAAATAAGATCTAGTTGATTTTGAAACAGTTTGCGTTCGTAAGAAGACGCAGACCTCGTTCGAAAACCTTGCTTTAAAAAATTTTCGGACGGAACAGTAACCATAGGCAATAATAAATAGATAGTCAATTCAAAAACACTCGTCAAAGCACTAGTTTCTACTTTCAATGTTACACTACCTATGATTAATAAATAAACAGATGATCATAAATCCCCACAAAATAGAAATTATATTAAACTGTAAAATGTACCGAATTTTCTCTTCGTTGACTTCCATATTTAACACCCTGTAACTCGCAACTGAATGGACCAAACAAAAAGCAGCAAAAGAATTATTTTACTGTGAAATGTCACCTTTACAAGGAACATTAATATGAAATAATTCGATAGATACTTTACGAGATATCGATCACTACAACCAACTACCAAAAAAATAAATTTCTTTTTCCACAACCTAATATTACCGAATTCAAATTCTCTAGGAATTTTTCTCTGCTTCCAAATTTTCGAACGGAACAGTTTGCATTAATTTCATAACCGTTCCAATCCTGGTTTACCTGAAAAAGTAGCACTTCCGGTCCTACAGACACAGTTTCAGTTTCAATTATCCAGAAGCCTAAGAAAATCGCATCTTGAGATGAGAAAATAAGCTCCGGTGAGATTCGAAGCCTTCTAGGTCCACAAGTTGCAAGTAAATTCGAGGGTGACTCTATAACCTTTGGTACCAAGGATATAGGGAACCGGAGACCCTGGATTTAGCTGTGGAATAGGTCACACGTTCCTCTGGTTAGGAAGGTGAAGACTCTGGAATCCGTAGGTGGCGAAGACTATCGAGTTTCACCGCTGTAGAACTAAAGATTCGACGTCGGTGGATCTTAGGATCCATCCTGGCGTCTAAGATCCATTTTCAGATACAGAGGAGGACCAAGGTCTATGGATCTAAGTAGTAACAAGAGCTCCATGGTTTTTCGTGCAAGCTAGATCGGGTATCTCGAAGACACTAAGTTAGGTAGTCACAGGATCTTAGAATTGTAAGAACAGGGACCTCGATCGTGTTTCAGAATTCTCGTATTTCACTGAGTTATCCAGGTGATCCTGGGATCAACGGAGATGAGATTCGCAGATTCGAAGAGGAAGTTCTCCGTAGCCCTTTAATCGCGTAGGTCAGTTATACGATCTTCTGACCAAGTAGGATGAATTCCTAATTTCTAAATTCTATGTGATCAAGAAACGGTCTCGAGATGGTAAAACCCATGGTACCGACGAGTACGGGTATGGAACTTGGCTAGAATTCGTAATTTTATTATTACCTAACACTTACCTAACTTTCACTCGTCCTTATAATAAACATTTAGGGCCGTGCCTTCTATATTCTATATTATTAGGTTGGTGCATATGAAATGACGGATTTTTATACACGCGAACGTTTGTCTTCCTGTTTTCGTTATACTTTTGGTTTTGGCATAACCTCGTTTATAGTCGTACTGTCCATTGCCAGAGTCGCATTTCAACAAAGGAGATTTTCTCGAAAGTCTTCCCTTTTGTTATTTCATTTGAATTTTCTACCGATACGAATCTAAGCGATATTCGTATAATTTTTTTGTACGAGTATAAACTTGGTAATAATGCCGCAAAAGCTGCACGCAACATAAACCAAGCGTTTGGGGAGAATACGGTTAACGATCGAAAAGTGCAGCGTTGGTTTGAAAAATTTAGGTCCGCTGATTTTTCGCTACAAAATGATCCGCGTGGCAGACCCAAAACGTCTGTGAAAAATGACGATCCGAAGGCATCGGTGGAAACGGATCCAACTGTATCCACGAGGGAACAGGCTACCAGGATGAAAATTCACCGTACAACAATATTGCGACGTCTTTCTGAAATTGGCAAGGTGAAGAAAATGGATAAGTGGGTACCGCGCGAACTAACTGAGCGAAATAAGCTGGATCGGTTGAACGTATGCTCATCGTTACTATCCCGATTTCATCGAGAGCCATTGAAATACGAAGTTTCGCAGCACCCAGCCTATTCACCGGATCTCTCGCCAACCGACTTTCATTTTTTTAAACATTTAGAACCGTTTTTACGAGCTAAACGGTACGAAAATGAAGACAGTTTGAAAAATTCGATATCAGAGTTTATCGATTCTAAAGATCAGAATTTTTTAAGACAGGCATCTATGCTTTAAATTCTCGTTGGGAAAAGTGTATCGAAGCGAATGGAGCATATTTAAACCCTTTGCACTCTTCGATTTATTGGCTAAAGAAGATTAGAAATTTACAGATTTTCTGCTATAAAACTGAAGTTATTTTCTTGAGTGGTAAATAAAGAATCGTATAGTAATTAACACGTAGAATTATTGGATTTCGATATTTCACATACTGTTATATTATCTAAAATTTGATATATTAATTAATATGGGTCTTCAAAATTTCATGGTGCCTGACAGTCGCCACTCGAGTGCAAAGGGTTAATTGATCAACGATAATAGACCCGTTACTTTCTACCCTAATTCGTGTCGTATCTTTCTTTTGTTCTAAATTTCTAGTAGAAGTGACTCTGTTCGTCCTTTCAGCGACACGTTAAACGTGTTTCATAAAAACGCGTCTAAAAGGGATTTCAAGGTACCGCAGTGCTGCAAGGTTCAAGGCGAAAGTATCCCAGAGGTGTGTCGGAAGAAACACACACCTGGACTGTCTTGAAGACCACAATCTGGAAGCAGACGTTCGTTTAGCCTGAAGCTTCCACTTCCACGTAATGCGACACGATGGAGCGATTATGTCTTAGAGGATTTCATCGTGAAAGCCCGTTTACTTGCGATTTTCAAGGCGTTTCGTGAAAATACAACGTAGATACAACGCTGAAATTCATCACAGCTGTAACATCCTCGTGTTAAATAAAAGCTTGAAGCTTTGAAGATGTTACTCGTCGTCGTTTGTATTAAAACCGCGAATTAAAATGCGGTTAGAGATGCGAGATAAAATATTAAAAGGACTTATTAAATTAATTTCAAAGAAAATAATAAATTTTTAATTTTAAAAACGAAAATTTATTCTTTAATAAATTCAAAAATTTATTAATTCTTTAATAAAGAATTTATAAATTCAAAGATTTATTAATTCTTTAATAAAGAATTTTCTTCTGAGAATTTTTTAATTCTTCTAACCTGTTAAAAATTTAAACAGGTTTTTATTTTCAATCAGTAATGTAATTACTTTTGTTGTCGACAAGCTTTTGCTTTGTTGTTTCGTTGGAAAACCATCTTTGGCATTTACCAAATTATTTTCTTTTCTTTTAGAAAATTTTAGAAGATTCTACTATTTTAATTATTTAATTTTAGAAGATTATATTATTATTATTATATTATTATATATATTGTCTTTTAGAAGATTTTATTATTTTCTAATGCACTTGGATAAACATGGCAAATGTTTTTTTACTAACCATACAAAACATAGAAATCATACAATTCCAGATCTTCTGGTATTTTGTTGGTAATTTCACTCCAAATTGCAATAAAAAAATTTAATATTTAATTATTTAGAAGTAAACGAGTCAATTTAATTTCAAAATGTCTTTGGCAGGACTTCGGAGTACACAATGAGCTGATAAATGACAATCAAATATCGAAATATAATTTCCTGTTCTCCAGTAGAATTTTCTTTCTTCACATTTCCATTTTTTTCTTTTTTCAAAATGTGCTAATTTTACGAAACGATTTAACAAATGTAATACCACGTGTGTATATATTCCATATTTATATAATTTTTCCATATTTCCATACAATACCGGATTTTCTGGTATTTGGTTGGTTATTTCACTCCCAATTGCAAAAAAGAAATTTAATATATTAATATATATTAAATTATATATATTTATGTAATATATTTTATTTTATTTTGATTTCTATTTTTTCTACATGTTTATATAATATTAAATTATAAATATTTATAATATATTTAATATATTTAGAAATAAACAAGTCACAATAACTTCAAAATATCTGTGGCACAACTTCAAAGTATACAATAAAATATCAAATAATGAAATAAAATTTCTCCAACAGAATTCTCTTTTTTCCACATTTTTGCCAATTTTACGAAACGATTTAACCAAACGCAATGCCACATATGTACAAATTCCATATTAATATAATTAATATAATTATTCCACATTACACAGTATTCACTAAAAAGAATAATTTACAAAGTTATTTTCCAAATAAAGAGAAACGCTTCGAGTATTTTCGAAATAATACGATATTAGGAATTATTTAACACAGGCATTCGCGATGTTATCATGCACTCGGTTATTTTTCAGACTCTGCATATCAGCTTTCAAGCATCGGGCGAGCACGTAACGAACGAGGAAAGCAATTTGACGATGGACTCGTGGGTGGGCCATTTCGGCCAATTATCCTACACCTGTACTACACCCTGGCATTTCTCAAACAAATAAGCGTGCAGCTGTGCCGATCAATCACCTCTCAATCGAAACAGCCAATTCACACGTGCCGCGATCGACTGTGTATCGCATAATGAGACTAATTTACTCTGCAACCGATTTCCGGCGGAATCGTTGAAAGCGATTGATTCCCGGCCGCGTTTCTAATTTATTCCACTGGCTGGCGATATATTATACCCTGCCCACGAGTTCCGTCTACGATGGATAATCGCGCGAAACTATACCCCGGTTGCTAACAGAAGTTCCTGATGTACGGATGAATATTACGGAATGCGGCCGAAATGAACGGATAGACATTGTGATACAATGTGCAAGTTTCACGGGAATTTCGAGTTCTGATCGCGAGCCAAACTGCGGAATTTCCTGGAAAATTGATAAATTAGCCACATTCTTCAGTTACGACAGACGACTCCCTTTAGTAATTTTTTTATTTTGTATTTCGTTCGCGTTGAACACCGAAAAGTAGTTGTTGGACGATTGAAATCTATTGGTTGTTCAGAAAGTAATCTCGTTTTTTACTAACGGAGAAATTTATCGACGACTCTCTTTAGTATTTTTTTTATTTTGTATTTCCTTCGGGTTGAACAACGAAAAGTAGTTGTTGGACGATTGAAATCTAATATGTTTAGAATTCTATTGGTTGTTCAGAAAGTTATCTCGTTTTTTACTAACGGAGAAATTTATCGACGACTCTGATTAGTAATTTTTTTATTTTGTATTTCGTTCGCGTAGAACAAAGAAAAGTAGTTGTTGGACGATTGAAATCTAATATGTTTAGAATTCTATTGGTTGTTCAGAAAGTAATCTCGTTTTTTACTAACGGAGAAATTTATCGACGACTCTGTTTAGTAATTTTTTTATTTTGTACTTCGTTCGCGAAGAACAACGAAAAGTAATTGTTGGACGACTGAAATCTGATATGAAGATTGTTTAGGATTCTATTGGTTGTTCGGAAAGTAATCACGTTTTTTACTAACGGAGAAATTTATTGAATTCGACCTTCATGATCACGTGAAACGTCTTGACTTATAAATCGTATTTCATTTTCAGCAAAAAAGAAAAACGAAATGACTTTCCGAATAGCGTAATATAATCCATGGTGGTGTTACGGTGCGACATAATACAGGCCCAGAAGACCCGTTACGGTCTCCTCTAGTGTCTATATTTTATTTAGACATTTCGAGTGACGAACAGCGAGTGAATCGTTGCATCGCGAATTTTTCTATCTATAACGTATGTACTAGTAGAATCATACGTCCTATGTCAGACACGATATACGCGTTAACGGTGCATTTGCAAATAATAAGCAGCGATAATCTTCCAAACGTATAAAAAGAAAAAACGAAAAGAAATATAAGAAGTTCAGCGAACGTGCAACCATTGAGTTCGTAACAGTGGTGATAGTTAATAATATATAGTTCAAAATCTAATCAGTAAACTGCAGAACAGTGATTACACTTTGCTAATTATTATAAGGATAATATCATTCTGTATAGTATACTCCATTGTGTTGTAATATAAATATCCATTTTTACACTGCCATTACGTTGCAGTCGTTAATGGTAAGTACATGGATAATACGCGATTATTAACTTCCATCCCCTGTCGTAACTTCGAGTTTCGTAACCTGTGGAGAACATTTTAGCACGCATCGCAGCTACTTGTATCGAGTATGTGTCTAATCATCATTTGCATACGTCGTTAAAGCGAGTATAATAATCATCGTTGCCATTGAACACTAGAACTACCATAGGGATGAAGTGAAGATGATTCTTTTCAGATATTTTATTTTTACAATTTCTGGGAACATACAAAATTTTTATTTTTGACAAAAGAAAAATTTGTTTGACTACTACTAGTTAATAATCTTTCTTCTTTCTCTGAAAATTATGGTTCGTATGGTGTAATAGTTAGTTAAAGAATTTAATACTAGAAACACTACCAAAGGGTGAAAATGACTCTTTTCAGATATTTTATTTTTACCATTTCTAAGAATATACGAAACTTTGATTTTTGCAGAAAAAAAATAATTTCTTTTTTACTATTACTAGTTAATAATCTTTCTTCTATCTCTGGAAGTTACGGTTCGTATGGTGTAATAGTTCGTTAAATAATTTAACACTAGAAGAACTACCAAAGGAGTAAAAATGAATCATTTTAGATATTTTATTTTCACAATTTCTGAGAACAAACAAAACTTTTATTTCTTACAAATGAAAAATTTTGTTTTGCTATTACTAGTTAATAATCTTTCTTCTTTTTCTGGAAATTATGATTTGTATGGTGTAATAAGTCGTTAAAGAATTTAACACTAGAAGAAGTACCAAAGGAGTACAAATGATTCTTTTAAGATATTTTATTTTTACAATGTCTGAAAACGTACAAACTGCTTTTGATAAAATTTTTGTCTAATTTTATTTGGATTGGAACACTATTATTAGTAATTATTCATCATTCTTGTATCACTACAATTATCTTCATTCATGAAAAATATATTTAGATACTCATTATAGGACGATAGTTCTAGTGTTAACACTAAATGTACCTCGCAAGGTGAAATAACCCTTTTCAAAATTTACTTTAAAATTCTATATTTGATTTTCTTGTAAATTCTTACATCATCAGATTATTCAATTTCTTGCCATTCGTTTTTCTCGTGCCTTATTTATCATTGCGAAAAATTCTCACTCAAATTCTCATTCAAATTTCATTTGTGAAAAATATATTTAGATATTTATTATAGGTTGGTTGTTTTAATGTTAAATCGTGTCACAAAGAAAAAATTTCCAAACACATTTCGATATTTCAAGTAAATTCCAAATTCTCAAATTCACCAAATTTCCAAACACATTTCGATATTTCAAGTAAATTCCAAGATCTCAAATTCGCCAAATTGCCAAACACATTTCGATATTTCAAGTAAATTCCAAATTCTCAAATTCACCAAATTTCCAAACACATTTCGATATTTCAAGTAAATTCCAAATTCTGAAATTCACCAAATTTCCAAACACATTTCGATATTCCAAGAAAATTCCAAATTCTCAAATTCACCAAATTTCCAAACACATTTCGATATTTCAAGTAAATTCCAAATTCTCAAATTCACAAAATTTCCAAACACATTTCAATATTTCAAGTAGATTCCAAATTCTGAAATTCACCAAATTTCCAAACGCATTTCGATATTTCAAGTAAATTCCAAATTCTCAAATTCACCAAATTTCTAATCGCATAATAATACACATTAGCAAACTTTTTAACATTAATTCACCAAATTTAAAAACATGAAGATCTTCAAATTTCACTGCTCTAAAATCACATACCATTTATTCGTAGAATCGTTAAATTTCGATGTATCGAATTTTCGTATTAAGTATCCTTTTTTTTTTTATTTTTAATCTTTGAAGCTTTTTCTTCCAAAGAAAGTTCGCGAAGGAAGAGCTTTTCCTATTGAATTATATCAGTAACTTCGAGTAATATCTTTGTGATTGAAAATCGTGATTCATTCGAAACTTTCCATATCGCGATGAAGCAATATATAATATCCTGGAAAGATGCTGTCTTATCTCATCTAAACTTTCATACGCTAATGAAGATTGATCGTAACAAACGCGGTGCACTTTGCTGCCGGGAAAGACCCTAAATCGGATTACGTTCTTTCTAAAAGGGAAGAACAAAAAAAAAAGAGTAATTACTCGTAATGATATCTAATCAGATTGTAACTCGGGAATACCGTCGAGGACCTCTCAAATTTATTCCAATTATATTCCTAATTAAAATCCCATATTTTTTCCTGACATTTTTCTCAAACCAATTACCATCTACTTATACGAATTTTTATTGGTATATTACTTGCAACTTTTAATTAGAAAAATTACTACAGTTTCTTTAGAAAAGATTTAAGTTTAGATTAATAATTTAATTAGAAAAATTAATACAGTTTATTTGGAAAAGATTTAAGTTTAAATTAACAAATTTAATTAGAAAAATTAATACAGTTTGTTTGGAAAAGATTTAAGTTTAGATTAATAAGTTTAATTAGAAAAATTACTACAGTTTGTTTGGAAAAGATTTAAGTTTAAATTAACAAATTTAATTAGAAAAATTACTACAGTTTATTTGGAAATGATTTAAGTTTAGATTAATAAATTTAATTAGAAAAATTACTACAGTTTCTTTGGAAAAGATTTAAGTTTAAATTAACAAATATAATTAGAAAAATTAATACAGTTTATTTGAAAAAGATTTAAGTTTAGATTAATAAGTTTAATTAGAAAAATTACTACAGTTTATTTGGAAAAGATTTAAGTTTAGATTAATAAGTTCAATGAAAAATATTACAATGTTATATTCTGGGTTAATATATCAAACAGAAGCAAGGAAGCAAAAAATATGATGAAACGCAGTTTGTTTAATATTAATGCAGCGCACAGAGAGAAACAATTCTAGAAAAAATATTTGTTTTACTACTGTCTGCTGCATTACGTCTGAATAATGATAAATGCGGTTAAATGTTGCTGAAGCGAAGAATGTAGGATATTTACTCCTGTTTTTTGCGATGAAGAATGATAATAAACTCTGGGTTCTGGTATTACTGCAGTGAGTGTAACATTTGGCTCCAACATATTTTTCCAGTAATTCACAACAAAGGACATTTTTAATTTTGATACACCAACGTCTCCTGTTTTATACCGCAAAATAATTAAACACATTCTGCAGAAAAAAAATGGTGAATAAGAAACTCTAGGAAAATTAATTTCCTACTCTATTTTACCTAATAACAAAAATATCTGCATCCTTAAATGAATGCATCACTGAAAGCTTTCATCATTCATCTTTAAATTTCAATAATTGTAACAATTATTTTCAGTTGCTTAAAAAAATGAATGTATCACTAAAAGCTTTGAAAATTTATCCTTCATCTTTAAATTTCAATAATTGTAAAAATTATTTTCAGTTGCTTAAAGAAATTAATGTGTCAATAAAAGCATCGAAGATTCGTCTCTCATCTTTAAATTTCAATAATTATAACAATTATTTTCAGTTGCTTAAAAATATGAATATATCACTAAAAGCTGCGAAGATTTATCCTTCATCTTCAAATTTCAATAATTGGAAAAATTATTTTCAGTTGCTTAAACAAATGAATGTATCACTAAAAGCTTCGAAGTCTCACCTTTCATCTTTAAATTTCAATAATTGTAACTATTATTTTCTGTTGCTTAAAAAAAATAATGTATCAATAAAAGCTTCGAAGACTCGTCTTCCATCTTTAAATTTCAATAATTATAACAATTATTTTCAGTTGCATAAAAAAATTAATGTATCACTAAAAGCTTCGAAGTCTCACCTTTCATCTTTAAATTTCAATAATTGTAACAATTATTTTCAGTTGCTTAAACAAAATTAATGTACCACTAAAAGCTTTAAAGACTCATCTTTCATCTTTAAATTTCAATAATTGTAATAATTATATTCAGTTGCTTAAAAAAATTAATGTACCACTAAAAGCTTGGATGACTCATCTTTAATCTTTAAATTTTATTAATTGTAACAATTATTTTCAGTTGCAAAAAAAAATTAATGTATCACTAAAAGCTTCGACGATTCATCTTTCATCTTTAAATTTTAATAATTGTAACAATTATTTTCAGTTGCTTAAAGAAATGAATGTATCACTAAAAGCTTCGACGATTTATCTTTCATCTTTACATTTTAATAATTGCAACAATTATTTTCAGTTGCATAAAAACTGCAAAATGTTTACCTAAAATTCCTAAAAATAATCGCACATTTCTCAAATCAATTTTCTCTATTTTCAACCAAGGACGTGACAAACAAATAACAAAGACGATTTAGTATATTTTCATAAAACGAGATCACCACATTTCAGATTACTCAGACAAGCCAAACTCGTAATCTCGTCAGCAACAAATTCTGCCAACTCCATCCGACCTCCAACCCTTAAAACCCACGCACGCTGGTCTCCATTTCCTACACCCACTACTGCTCGCATTATTACAGCTTACATCACTCACTCTCTGTCGGAAAATATCAGAGAAAAAGGCGAAAAAGGATACGGAATATGTATTTTTATCGAAACCGTTCTGCTGATCTGCAAAGTACGGAGGCGGACGTTTGTAAATTCTTTCGGCTCGCACTCTCGGTATGTTCGCCTAATTTGAAACACTCACCACCTTGTCAAGGTAATAAAGGAGTCTCTCGCATTTTATATACTTTATTACACCGTGTGTTCGCGTTGTACGAATGTGTTCCGATGCGTTCTACGCGTGTTCGTGTTCTATTCGCGTTACGATGCGTTCCGGTTGAAGTTTCAATTCGATCTGTCCGCTGTCTGATTTCCTTCTGTTTCACGTCTCTGCGTTTTTTCGTATGTCTAGTCACGTTCGTCTCGATCGGTTAAGAAAGGACGATAGCGGAGGAAAAGTGGAGTTTTTTGATTGGTCGTGGGTGCGTCGGAAGGAGCGTTGGTCGAAGAGCGGGAAACTGCCGGAAAGGTTGCATTTCGGAATTGTTTCGAAAGGACGCGTGGTAATTTCCGAGTAGGTCCGTAGGTCGCGTGGATGGGCCAGTTGGGTCTGGTATTTGTCGGTCGATCGCTTTTCGTATTTATAAATACACGGCTTAATCCGTAGAACAGACGGCGAGGCGCGTCTAGCCTTCGTTTATTGCCGACGCAACAATACAAACGGATGATAATCGAATCTGTTAGATTATCCTGGAAGTAAATGACGAGTAGTAAACCCTCGCGGCATGTTTTATTAATGTCGAATTATCAAAGATACACGTAACGAAACGAGGAATCGAATATTTATACTATAATGGTTATTAGACGGTAACGTTTTATTAATCCGCCAAGCGATACTTAGCGATTTCAATGTAAATTATACTGGAATTAACGTTGAGATGTATACAGGATTTATTGTTCCCTGGTTTTACTGTTACTTTCAATGGTATTAATTTCAGAGAAAGCTCGTCGATACACGCTTTTTTTCTTAGAAGAATCTTGGAACAATAGAACAGTGCCTGCAACACTGTACAATAAGAAATCACGCGAGGTGTTCGCATTCAAAGGAACAGTATTCTCGAGAACCTAATTAATTTTAAATACCTACACCTTTTTTTCCAGAACCTTCAGAAGGTTCTCCATTTTTCTATCCAATGTTGTATGAACTCCGCAACTACAGTTGTTGCATCAGATTCGAATAGCAGATTCAGTTTCGGTGATAAAAAATATTTAACCAAACGCGTCGGGAAGCAACAACGAGGAACAATGGAGTCAGAGCTTAAAAAGTAAAGCTTCAAACAATTCCACGGCGTACAAACAATCGAGGATCGAGCTTTTATGCGTTTGTATCCCCGTTGTCGTTGCTTTTTCAATGCAAGCCACGAAAAGGTCTGATCCAATCGCGGACATCGGTTGATAATTGCCTTTTCCTAATCGGCACTTCACATCCTTTCCCATTTTTCTTCCCGTTCCACTCTTTTTCTCTTATTTCCGCCTAATTATCCAACTAATTGCGAGTTTCTGTCGCGAACTCGAGGCAAGATCCGGGGATTTCTTGGAAAATGCGAGAGGCGGAGAAAGGTAGAGAGTGATATTGGCAGGAGGGTGCTTTTTTCTTCCATCCCTCTAAGTTCCTTCCACGTTCTCTCATTTGTACCTTGCAATTTTGTTCCGTACAGAGAAACTGGATTTTAACCGATTAAAAAGGTTTAATCGATTTTTGAAAGTCATCGTTTCGAATAAACCGAAATTGATCGGTGTTCGATTCGTGTAATGAGAAGACACGATTGCGAAAGTGAAATGATAGACGGATGTGACGGGAAATTGTGAAAAGTGTAGATATGTAGGATCGAGAGACTGTGAGTATGATGGAATGTCTTGAGAGAGTGTGTTTGGGAATAAATAAATACGAGTTCCCACACAGGCTTCTCGCAAACATAGGTTGTCACATTTTCATAAATTGAAAGTGTCATCGTGTTCTAGATACTTCGAAGCACCTGTTTCCCAATTTTTATGCAATTCGATTAATTATTATTCTTACAGCGGATCGAGGAACCTCGGAAAAGAGAGAAAACGAGTAACGTCATCTTCGTACTTGAAACGTCTCGTAAACAAAGAGATTCGAAGTAATTAAGTTTGCTCTTTTCGTTTCTGATAGTTACAAGCATCTAGTATGCATGAAGCATTGCACTTTTATCGGAAGCGCGATGCTATGCTATGAATTTTAACGTTAAGCGAGGAAATGTCTGAAGCTTTTACGGTACGTCTTACTTCCGAATACCCATAACAAGCCGTGATAATTCGATTCTATTCGTTGATATAGTCTGCGACTCGAATGGACCCACCGTTTTCGATACCGCGCGTCAAAAGGGTGGGACATTTTTAATCTCACCGTGCCACAAAGGGTTAAGACACCTGCGCTTTTAAGAGGAACGAATCCGAAGAGAACTGCGGTAGACTACACTCGAGTTGGTAGAAATGTAGGACCGAGTGACCGTGAGCATGATCGAATGTCCCGAGCGAGTGTGCGTTGGGAATAAATAAACACGAGAGGGGCTGCGTGCGAGAGGACGGTTAGTAAAAGAGACATCTACGATAGGGAGGAGTGGGAGAATCGAATGAAAGTTTAGGAACGCTGGAGTGTCTGGAGGACTAGGTCCACGTAGGTCTAGGATGTCCGGGAAAGCGTGGACGACGAAGAAAGCCTGTGAACGAAAGTGGACAGCGTGAAAGGTTAAATAGGGATGCAAGGGTGCGTGCGAGGGGATTGCATTTCGAAAGTTGGAACAGCAGAGTGGTCCGGCAGCTGTAAGAAAGCAGAAACCGATTTTAATTCAACTTTCTATCCTTAGTTCTATAAGTTCGTTTCGCATAGCAGCGCCATATCGATAATCGTAGAGGTAGGCGAAGAAATAAAATTAATTTTAGCCGATAGATAATCTTTTTCTTCCATCACCTGCTGCAGATATATAGGTAGGTTACTGCGGAGCGTCGTGGTGCTACGAGGAATGAAGTTTAACGTGCTTTTCGACGGCTTGTTCAACCCTCGGAATTATTAAGCCTACTGGCTCATCGGGGTGAGTAAAGCATGAATGCATAGGGTGTTGGTTGAACTGACTGATAGACGCCTAGCTGCTTTCAAGACTGACTTCGAACGCCTAATTGCTTCTGATCCTAAACGATTCTCTCTGACGTCAAACTGTTAATTACTAAATATAGCACAAGGCCGAAGATTTTGGTCATCCATGATCGATTTCCTCGCGCTTATGTCAGCAACTTTCAACCCTTTTCATTGGCTACATCAGAGAGCTACATTCTAAGCTTTTAAGCTACATTCTAAAATATATTATGTTTTTTATGCAAAATAAAATGTATCGTATATTTTTGTATGGAAAGAAAGAAAGAATTGTAACTCGGATTCAATTAACGTTTCATTAATCTGGATATCGTAATAAGCTAAGAAATAATTTTTCGAAGTTTATGAAATTTAAATTTCCATATCGAGATCAGTCGAAAATAAATTCCCGTTCGCATGTTGGAAAAAAAAAACTTGAAATCCGAAATTGTTTCGAGTTATAAATTTCAATTTTTAACCTGGATACCCTAATAATCTAACAAATAATATTTCGAAGTTAATAAAATTGAAATTTCAATATCGAGATCCATCGAGAATTAATTCTTGATCTCATTTTGTTGCAAAATGCGAACAAACTGAAAATCCGTAAAGGTTTCGAGCTGTAAATTTTAATTTTTAATCTGGATACACTAATAATCTAACAAATAATATATCGAAGTTAATAAAATTGAAATTCCGATACCGAAATCCATTGAAAGTCAATTTTCATTTTCGTTTTTCCAAAATGTGAACGAACTGAAAGTCGGAAAAGGTTTCGAGCTGTAAATTTCAATTTTTAATTTGGATACACTAATAATTTAACAAATTATTTCACAAAACTAATAAAATTGAAATTCCGATATCGCAATCCATTGAAAGTCAATTTTCATTTTCATTTTTTTCAAAATGCGAATGAAGTGTAAATTCGCAAAGGTTTAGAGCCATAAATTTCAATTTTTAACTTCGATACTGTAATAATCTAGCAAATAATTTTTCGAAGTTAATAAAATTGAAATTTCGATATGTAAATCCATTGAAAGTGAATTCTCGTTCTCATTTTTCCCAAAATGTGAACGAACTGAAGGTCGGAAAAGGTTCCGAGCCATAAATTTCAATTTTTCTTCGTGAAACTGACCTTAATTCTTGCAAAACACATGGTGATAAACTTTACTCTTTGCCACTGGCTGCACTTCGCTCCGTCTAATTTGATTTATGATTGGAAACGATTGCAAACGAATCAATGGCGG
>NW_027470619.1:0-35180 GCF_051020765.1 Lasioglossum baleicum
GTTAATGGAGTCGCGTTTTCTCCGTTGCGCCGACATCAGAAAGCTTCTTTTGGTCGCGAATCCTTCTCGTTCGACACCCTGCCGTCGAAGATTCCTTGCAGCCTGGACCAACGCCCGAAACTTCCTTACCCCCGCGATAATGGAGAGCAACGGGGGGTGGGTGGTATCTGGTTGGCGGATCGTAACGACCGAACGTAATTAGCTTTTTGAGGGGGCGAAAAGCGAGCGGAGGCTTCCTTTCATCGCGGAAGAAGGAGACGTCACTCGCAGATTATCTCTGTGGTAAATTAAGCCGGCGTCGGGGGTGGTATCGTTCATCTTCCGCCGACGTCGCCGTATCGGTGGCGCTTCTCTCGAACGGGCGCCGGCTTCGAGGCACCCACCGCATACCCGGCTCGAGTTTTCCGCGCTGACTTTCCACGCGAAACTCGCCCAACTTCCAACTTGCCCCAACGAGCAAGGAGAATATCCTGCCGGCTAAACGGTGGCTGCCGGGAGAAGAGGGTGGAGAAGCGAGGGGTTGTTGACGAGGCTGATTGTGAAGCATCGAAGTGCGTTCGGGGATCCGGGGTGAATTCTTCCAAGAAGGGATCGATTTTTGGATTTCCTCGACGAATCGAGATTCGTGAAACGGGTTTCAGGGCGGGATTACCGAGATGCAACTCGCTTAGTATCTTTTCACGGCGATGTTGGAATAGGGGATGGTGCTGTGGGTGGAATATATTTCTAGGTAGGGTTCAGTCTATTTTTCTTACTATTTATTTGTAAATTTGACAGTATCGTTTGTATCATTGGGTATATAATCAAATATCTTTGAATTATATCGATTGTTGCCAATGATGTTTTAGGGAAGAGCTAACGAACCCGATAGAATAATAATATGGTCGGAATTGATTGAATGTGGCCCTGAGTAAATGTCAAGAGTAGTTAGGACCCAGAACGAATGTAGGTAATGCTTATGGAAGTACATGGCGAATCCAAGGGCCCACATTCATGGGAAACGCGTGGATGAGAACGAAAGTCAGTGTGTGGAAGATTTAAATTGGAGTGTAAGGACGAAGGCTTTTTTAGTTTTCACAGCCAAACCAATTTTGGCATTGTCGTTCGGTCAATACATCTTCTCCGCACACATCGCATAATTTTCATCTAGCTTGAATTGCATTTTCACCTTTTCGATAGTAAAAGAGTAAAGTATGCCGAAAATGCTGCTTTCTATGTTCCATCTTTGATAGGGCACCAAACAAAGATTATTGCAAAGAATCAAACAAAATTTTTAACAAACAAGCCTTACTATATCAGCTGTCAAAATATATAAAGATTATGCGGAAGAAGTATGAAGTTGGCTATGAAAAAATACAGATTGGCCTTCTGTTGAGAAAAAACGAAATTACTTTCCGAACCCGATAGTTCTAAAGCAGTCAACAGTGTCAGTTAAGCGCGTAAATGTTTGAATAAATCATTCTGTTATTTAAAAATCTTCCTCTTCTCTGTCAATCACCCAACAATTCCTACAATGATATAAAAGAAAATAAAATCCTAACAATTTCCACGAAGAGATAAAATCCTCCGCGAGAACGATAAAAACGATCCAATTCGGGAAATTCGTTCCGGCTCCGAAGGGGATTAATCCAACTTATGTTCTGGAAATTGGCTCCAACAGTGGTCCCTAACGAACGGTCCGTTGAACGGTTCGCGAAGGGCCGATGTTTTTACGGTACATAACGCGGCCAGTGGACCGATGGTGGGGGGGTCAGGGGGTAGGAGTAGGGAAACAAGGCGCGAGCGCGACCGAACAGAAGCGTTAAATTTTCATTAACGAAAATTACGAAGCGGGGGCCACGCCGGCTGGCCGCTGATAGTTCCAGCAATTATTTTAAGCGCGGCCTGTATAAATCAGCTGGCCGAACCAAATGAACCCTGAATAGCAGCCCGCGTCGAATAGAGCCGGAGGGATATGTCCGCGGAGCGCGCCGGTTCGGTCTCGTAATTATAAAAACGAGAAAAAACGTTTAATGGTTTCCCTCGTTCCGCCTCGCAATTTGTCCGCTCCGGCGATAAAGTCGTACACGCTCGGCGATTCGTCGGGAAATGTCGCGGATCGTTCTGAGAAATAAAATTATCCAACAGACGCGCGCGCACGTTCTTCTGCCCCTATTTTTTCTTTCCAATTATTACGAAACATCTCGAGCTCGCGGCTCGAATTTAAATCATCGATTTTTCGCGCGAGATTGAAGATTTATCCTCATCGGGTCAACCCCCGAGACTTTTTCCCCCTACCTCGTACGAAGTATTTTAATTAATTTTAATTAATCCACGCTTCATCGTTATTTACTCGATATTTCTTTAACGCTTTGTAATTTTATTTTCGCCCCGCTGATTATTATCACGGGACATTGTTTTCCACCGTTCGGATTTGCAATGCGAATTTAAATCGTTAGCGTCTGATGCGAGCTTTTTGTTACCGTTTTTAATCCGTCAGAGGACACGTGCGAAATCTACGGAATTTATCAAGCTCGGGTACAGGGTTCTTACTTGATAAATCCCGACTTTGTACTCGTAACAGCCGTTCGTTAAATATTTCTCCAACGCTATGGTTTATTTAATTAAGAGGGAAGGATCGATTTTATGAAATTCAACGATCGGATATAACAAACACGAGTAAATACTCTTCGTAAATTTCTCCGAACCCGACGTGCAGGAAATTGCAGGAAAAGTTCCATTATATTCCGAGCATTTTTACAACCCCGCACCCTTTGATATCTAATATTATTTCTCATCTGCACCAGCCATAAATTCTCAGATTCCAGTTCCATAACTATTCCTTTAATCCGGTCGATCTTCCTTTATCCTCGAAACGCGACGGAAATACAAGTTCCGTGGCAGCTAGATAACCATAACTTGACATGTTAATTACGTCACACCGTCACATATATTCATTTGCGGGGATACATTCGCCGCGACCTTTTTATTGCGAGCAGCCCGGTGAGCCGGGATATTTATGGACATTTTTATGTATGGACCGAAACGACGCGAGATCCGACCGCGAATTCGCGAGGAGAGGAGAGGGAAAATAAAATAAAACAGAATGGGGGAAAATTTAATTTTATTTATCATAATGGCCGTTCCGTTTTAGCGCGATCGTTTAATCCAATCCCCGCGACGGGATCGCGGCACGATCGCCAGGGAAATATTTCCATTTAAATCGGTTCGTCGATACGATATCCTCGGAATCTCTGTTAATACCATTGTTACGAGGACGTGCAGTCATTTTTAACCTTCTTCGCGTTATTTCCATCGTTCCTCCAGAACCGGAACGCCATTTACGTCGAATACAGCCAGGTCTATAAAACGCCCAGGGACACGCGGATGAATTGTTTAAAAAAACGCCGGATCCGAAACGCGTCGTATACTTTTCAGATAACTGGTTATAGGCGTCCATGCCGGGTTTCCCTATCGTAAATCCCTGTAAATAGCATCGGGGTTGTTGTGCCTGGGATTTGTCGGTGACACGGAAGTATCGGAGAATACGGTTACTTTTATGGAATTCGGTTGTTAATTCACCGAATAAGCATTTGAGGAGGGCAAATCGGAATTTATCGCTTATCCGATAATTGCGAATTCTGGTGAGCAAGGGGCTGCATCGCGATTCGTTTAACTTCCATTTACGTAATTTTAAGGAAACCGCGTTTTAAACACTGATCACTGGATCGAACGGGAGAAAACATTCGTGCTTTCTGTGATCCATAAATACAGTAATTTTTACACAGCCTCGAACAATATTTTTCCTCGATTGTCCTCATTTCAGTAAACGACTTTCAAGTCCAATGTAATTTGTGTTTAATATTCGAGTACAAACGAATTCGTTCTGTATTATGTAAAACGGTCAATGTTTCGTGAAACAATGAGAAAGGAAATATTCTATAATCTCGCTATTTGAACGCCCATTTTGCATTCCTATTCAGAGGGAACAGTAAAACCATAAATCTATTAAACGTCAGACAATACTGTCATCGCTCGAAAACGGAATTTTCCATACTCTTTCTTGCATTTTAAAGGAGTTCCTTCAAATAATCGTCTGATAAATACACGACCGACAGATTGAACAGTCTATTATGCTTCCCTTCTGAAACGGGGCCCTTTCATTCCGTGCAGAATTGCATCGGGAAAGAGGAGCAGGACAACGCGAGAAGTCGTCCTCGCTGCAGGAAGTAATATCGCGAAAGAGTGACAGGAAGACGCGCGATATGTATCGACTTCTCTCTTCCCGTTTTTCCACGTTTTCCCTCCTCTTCCTCTCTGTTCCCTTTCTCCTACTTCCTATTCCTTTTTTATTTATTTCCACCCCTTCGGGGAAACGCAATCGTTGGAAGCAACGCGCGATTCGATTATTTCGCCAGCGTCACCGATCGGAATGCGATGTCCTCGTTTTTCTTCGTTCTGCAATAAATCCTCGACACAGTCGCTTTTTGTTTAACGCCGAATTCTTTGTTTTTCCCGGCTATGCGCGAATTTCGTTCGTCTTTGATTGAAACGTTATTTGCCTTTCTTTTTGCTTCTCAGCGAGAGTTCCACGACCTGGCTTTGTCTCGTCGCGCGAATTCCTCGAAAAATTGTCTGACGACCCGAGATTCGTCCTAAAGACGTCTCGATAAGTCGAATTAACGTATCGACGCTGATATCCGAGAATTATCCCTGAACGGTGGAGATTTATTCGGGTTTTATACTCTCAGATCTACCTCTTGTGAGATTCAGATGTTTCTACGCTTCAAACAGGAGATTCTGAATAAGAAATAATTTCAGTTTAAATTAAGAACGAACATTTACTACGAACACTAGTACCCTTCTCTGAAAATTAAATTAAATTTTGAGTATCAGATACAGATTAATTATTTGGTACCAGAGTTAGCTTCGAATTTGAATTAAAAATAAATCAAAATTTATTGCTTAATTGAGTCAACAAATTCCCGTTTATAATAATGAAATAAATTTTAAACACGAAGAGCGGGATAACTAACTTCCGAATAAAGAATAATATCTATCCCCTAACAAAAATAACCAACAAACACGCGATTTCGAATAACCGATAAATTCCCGTAAGCACACGTTCCCTGATAATTAAAACAAATTTCGAACACCGACGGCTATAATCGTATGGAAAAATCCCGAAAGGAGACGAATCTGCCACATCATTAAACCCTTCTCTGCCCCGACTGCACTCAGCCAAAAGTGAAACTGGCGCGAGAACGCGGCGCGTTCATCCGCGAGGAAGACTCTGCCCCAATTAAAAATCGCAGCTCGCAATGCTTTCTAATTAACTCGACGCTGATGTACATTTCAATCGGACCGGACGCGAAACTGTGACGTAAAAATTCAATTAAAGCATCCCCTTTGCATCCCCTGGCCCATCGGGTTCTGTCTCATCGTGCAACCCTCTCGCGGAAGCGTCCTCCTCTCGCGGAACGCTCGCCCGGCGACGCGAAAATTCGATTCCCGGCGATTCGTCACGGTTAACGCTGGTCGTCGCGGCGCCACGCTCGATTTACGAGGATTACAGACCGCTTATTGCCTGGCGCAACCCCCTGCACGGGGGTGAGAACGAGCTCGGACCGATCCGACGGGCCATCAACGCTCTCACGACCGTACGTCGTCGATGTCGTTTCGATGAAGAACGAAACAGGATGGCCGCCGTCGTAAAAGTGCCTGCGCCATGCCGAGCCATCGATCATTTCGGCTCGAACCTTCTATAAGGGATCGCAGTCGATCACTTTGTTTGTCCGGCACTTTCGTCACGCCTGATCGATCGCTTCTCCCTTTGATCTGGTTTCATTGGCTGACGAGGTAAGCGAATGGGCAGATTAGCGATTTTTGTTTTACGAGGTAAACGAAGTGGCTGCTGCTTTTCGGGGTGCAAGTTGTTTGCGTGTGTGTGTTTCTTGGGTTTGAATGAGAAGTGGGTAGTCAAGTTTGCCGAGGTGTCAATGTGTGCGGGAGTAAGGGTTGTAAGGACGAATTCAGCCAGAAAGGCAGCTTATGGCAATCAGTTTAAGCGAGTCAGAGTCGAAGCTTATGGTAGTCGGTTTGGGTTAGATGGTGGAATAACGTAAGACGTCTAATTAGAACGATTATAGTCACTCATCTATTTTTAATAAACACAGTCTTTTAATTATCTCCGAAAATAATTCTTTACAGGATGGATAGGATTTTATTATGGTTTGTTAGAGTTAGGACCCCGAATTGAATTGAAATGAATTATATATTGGCTTTGATATGATATACAATAAAAGAGGAATTTAGAAAAAAGAGTCGAAAGTTAGTGTATATTTTCCTTTTGTGAAGATCATTGAAAAATGCAAAATATACTTTCTTTTCTTGTGGAATTATTTTTTTTCTTGTATGGATTTCTCACGTTGAGATAAACAATATTTTATGAGATACTTTTAAACGTTTAATTTACAAATAACATTGGAAGTTTCTATTTTCGTTTTCTTTTTTGCAGTAAATTGATTCAACTTGCCGGTACGTAACCCTGAATGCCGGCTATTAAATATTTTTGGTATATAATATGCGTGATATCGAAATTCCATTTGTCACTTTTCTATTTAAGATGAAGTGAAATATGACTCACCGTTTTCTTCAGACGAGATATCGGAGACATGTTCAGGCCAGCGATGATAGCCATCAGGGAGTTGAAATTGCCGATGTTAAAGCACTCACGGGCGGTTTCGATCCAATATTCAACCACGCGGACGCGTTGTTTCTTTTTGCATGCTGCGAAGTGCAAACGTAATTGTTCGATTTTTAATTATCGTGAAATATCGTAGCCTGTGAAATTAAACTAGAAAATTCACGACTACGAAAATAGAATGCGTACATCGATCGTACGAAATTTGTTTACTCTCGACAGAAAAATTGTCGTTCTACAAATCGTCCCGCAACTCTCCTCGACGATCAATAACATATTCGTGTTTAATTACCTTGCATACTCAGTCGCGACGAAGTAACTCAGTCTATTAAACCACTGCACGTACGATTCAAGATTGCGCGTTTTCTTCATGTCCTTGAAACGATGTTTCCAAATGAGGTGATTCCTGCTTAGAATAAAATTCCACGAAAAAATTAATTACTATTGAAATTCCAAAACAAAATTTCGAAAAGAAGAGAAAGAAAGAGATTTTAAAAATTAAAAACAAGACGGAAAGAATCTACTAGAAAAGAAAAAAAAATATCGACATAGTTACTCGTGATACTTAAAATCATAGATTAATAAGAAGAAAAATTTTCTAAAAGGACGAGGAATAATACCGTAGCACCAAAGGTTCACGATCAAAGGGAAAATGGGGAAAAAGCAAAGAAGAGAAAAAATTGATTGAAAAAAAGAATCTAGAAAATTATTCATACGTACTCAAATTCCTAGGTTAATTAACAAAAATAAAAGTGAAGAAAAGAAGAGGAATAATACTATATCGTTAGAGGATCGTTATCAAAGGGGAAATAAAGAGAGAAAAAAAGGGGAAAGGAATTAAAAAGAGGAGAAAGGAGAAAGATGATAGGTTCAAAGGGTCACGTCCAGAGGGAGAATCGTTTGTACAAACCTTGGCGAAGGCTTGGACGAATTCTTCGGGGCCGATGTACGAGAGCCTCTCGAGTTCCACGTGGGTCAATTGCTGTGCCAGGACCGTGGCCGACGGACACAGCTCGGTGATGTCCACCTGAAAAACGAGGTGACAGTTCCATTCGGTTCGAGTGTCGAAGAAAGCGTCGCCGGGAAATCGTGCAAGAGGCTGCGCAGGGTCGCGATGAAAGGGTGGCGTGAAGGAGAACTCGATTCACGGAAAGACAGAAAGCGGAAACGGACGGAAGCTGTGCGGAGTCGTACAGCGGTCGTGACGCCCTCCTCTTTTCCTTTCCAATTTCACGTGCTCCTGCTTCGTCGAGCAAATTCCACCGGTTCTTATCTTCGGCGAACACCGTCCCAAAGTGGCTCGGCCACGGCGTCGCGGACGCTCTCGGACGCTACGGCGATAAAGATCTGGCGACCGCGGTTATGGACGGTGTCGTTCCACAGCGCCATGTTTCGAAAACCATTCCGGAAACGTTCGAAGCGATTCGCTATGATCCTTGTTTCAACCGCAATAACCTTTATGGCCAGATTTCGTATTTACCAGAGACGTGTTTTATAGAGGGTGTATTTTAAGTTCGTGCTTAAGGAGACCATAGTGATTTTGAATTAGGACGAGAGAATCATGAGGAGAATGGGTAGATTATAGGTTTATGCGTCTTCATCGCGCGGTTGCGAAGGTGAAAGGATTATTGCAGATTTAATACGCGATTCAAATATTATTGCAAGTATGACGTTCTATTGCCAGTTATAGAGCGGCGATTAATCAATTTGATTGATTCTTAAATTTTGAATAGAAAATAATTAAGCGTTCGATTGCTACAAATTTTATTGACAGTTAGTAATTTAGAATAATGAGAATATGTCAGAGAATTAATTACTATACATGAGTTTATTATAGTAATAACTTCTTCTAAAAATTAAATTTTCGAAATGCAATGGAAATTATTCCACAACAGACGAATCTTCCTAAAAAATAATTATTTCTTCACAAAAAGACAATTAAAATAATAGCATTCTTCATCTTCTTCATAAAAAATTGTCAATAAATACGAACTCTGAGGCATAATCGTAATCTAATCGGGGAAAAGGACGATTGATCGTCGGTTAAACTCGAAGAGGAAGAATTCGAGCAGTGAAATAATTTTCCCAGCATGAGCCATACGTTTCCAGTATAACGCCGGTACACTCGTGCACACGTTCGAAGCCACTGTAATTATTTATGCTCATCGTCGCCATTGTAAACGCGGCTCACGGATGAAAGGAATAAGTCCGACAGACATTTCAATTTGAATCGAACGCGCGACCATTCATATCCGCCCTCTAGGATGAAACGAGCCCCGGAAAATTTATATTCTCGTGCTCAACTTGTCCCTCGAAATAGCGTCCCGGTCGCTGCAAACACTGACCCATATCACTGTGTGCTGCCGGCACGAAAAACGACGAGGTCTCGTCGTCGACCATCTCGTCTATTATTCATACTATTATTGGTGCTTGCCTTTTGTCCCATTTGTTTCCCTTTTCGATTCCATTCCGCGTTTCCCTATCTCGTGAAGCAGTCTAACTTTTCCTTCAACGGTTCTACGAGTGTTTTCCGCGAGGCGACTGATCGATGGACGTCGATGGAATGTCGGGTGAAATTTTTCAAGGTTGAAACTGGCGACTTATGTTGCGGGAAAATATCGCGAAATGAATTCATACGAAAATCCATTAAGACGAGCGAAAGTTGGAATTTTAAATCACGCGATAATATGTAAATATGATATATCGCAGATGAATTCATCTTGTTGAATTATTATCTATTACGACGAGCGAAATTTGCGATTTTATATCACGCGATAATTTGCAAATATGATTGCCGTTTGCAAATATATCCGGACATTTTGCTTCTCGAAATAGTCGGAGGTTTTCGAGTAATTGGCCCTTTGTTTGACTTAAAACAGTCTGGATAAATTAGCAGCGCGATATTCAGTACGAAAATGGATCGTAATTATTCTGCCTCGACATTTTGATAATTTTTCACCGCGCACGTTAAAGAATTACGAGCAGTTAAAAATGACAATTAACGCGGTCAGATTACGTAAAAGTAATTGCTCGGGGTACCATAATTAGCCGGCTGTTATTCACGTTTCAACGAAATATATGGGAAATTGCCGGTAATTGCGGTTCCTGGTAACAATCAAGCAATCACGGAATGGAAAATCTTTAACCACCATCCCTCGCGTCGTTCTAAATCTCCAAAAAATTCTAATCATACATAAACTCTTGCAAAAATATGTACTTCAAGAAGCGCTTAGTGTGAGTCAATATTTAAATATACAAAACATGGAATTTATATAATATTTACATAATTATTAAATTTAACACTATCTTTTTCCTTATTTAATAATAATCCATTGTTTTTTTCCGATTTATTAAACTATTTATTACCAAATTGTATTACCAAATGAGTTCAGTTTCACTTGAAAAAGTATGTACTTCAAGAAGTGTTAGTGTGAGTCAATATTTAAATATACAAAACTTGGAATTTATGTAATATTTAAATAACTATTAAATTCAACACTATCTTCTTCCTTATTTAATAATAATCCTTATTTTATGCGATTTATTGAACTATTTATTACCAAATTGTATTACCAAATGAACGTCAGTTTAGCTTTCGTTCCGCGAAGGTACAAAAAGCGCAAAACACATACAGTTTGAAAGGGAAAAAAATTCAACACACCCACCGGCTGTATGATTTCGCCATCAATATCTATTTACTTCACTCCAGTCACTTTCCTCCAATTCTCCGACTCACGAATCTCATTACAGCTGCCTAATCTCTAAAAATCAAGACCCTCGAGTTTCCGTCCCCGCGTCTTGGCCGCTCATCAATCAAAATTTCCCCGATTCTCGAGTCACCTGCGCCCTCGCGACTTCCGCCCTAAAGCCCGGCTCTCGAGGGGAAAAAAGGCAGTCGTTCCAGCGGCACCCAGTCCATAGCCGACAGTTTTAAAGCGGCGAACCCACCCCTGGCACTCCGACGAAACACGTCGCGCCGTTTTTCAGCCGCGACGAAAGTAAGGAACCCGGTGGCGGTTCGAGTCGGGAACCAGCGAACCGGGTGATCCGGTTACGACGCCGAGCGCCGTTCCAGCGGCCTCCGTTTCCTCGAATTAGATCGTCGATCGAATTATCAACGAGCAAGGCGGGCCGATATGACAGCGGTGGGAACGATTCCCGACGAGCAGACAGCATTGATTCCAACTGCTCGTGGCAAACAGAGCGCGAGCGAAACGTTTTGATTTACGTGCAAATTCTACCCTTGTGCCCGCTTCCTCTCCGATAAAAATGCCGCGCTCAATGACACGTGAACCGGTGCACCGCCAAACAATGGCGATGCGGGTGTGCAAAGAACGATGACTCGCGATTAGAATATGCCAATGGATTCACATCGATTTGCATCCAAAAATCGTTTCGGCTTCTGGTTTATTTTTAATTCGTCTCCGCGCCGCGAGGTGCCATTATAGAAAGAATAGACCGTGCTGAAATTAACCTTTGTCGTCTCCGATTCGTATTTTCGGATTACGTTTCTCGCCTTTCCGATGTCAACAATCGCTGAAACTCTTTTTAACGCGGTGTTTAATGCTTTGAAAATTATTATCAAGAGATAATTGTAACTGATATGTGTTAGAAACGTGTTGAACTATTTTTGGTACTGTATGTAAGTTAGACGATTTTGCAAATATGGGTATAATTGAAGTGGAGTATGTATTACAGTGTAAATTGATCGATCATTCAAAGCATTATTCCAAATTAACCGCATTCCGAATTTATGCGAATATTCTGCTGTATCAACAATCGCATAATATTACTCCTCTAGCTGTTAGTTAATATTCCACGATCTATGCAAATATGGTAAATCAGTGGTAAACTGACTATAACATTGCACTAAATTTATATTTTTTTCCTTTTTTTTATTTTTAATTTCAAATTAAACTCTCCATACTCGTAATAGTTACTGTAGGATTGATATCGTAGTAATTTACTTGGAAATTTTGTTTGGAAAATCGAGGAATTTTGCAAATTCATACGATTGTATCAGTTTTTAAGATTCTTTCGGAACAACTTCTCTCAGACAACGAGCGAACTCAGTCACGTATCAGGGGTAAACGAAAGAGAATCAAGGTTCGTGCTAAGACTGTCGAGGCAATGCTGAGTTTAGTTGTTCGAATTAAAGAAAAGTGCAGCGAAAGCCGTAAAAATATCAACGGCGAGATACTCTCGCGAGTTTCATTGCGAGCACTGTCTTGAAATTGGCGACGATGCTCGATGGTGAAATTAAAAACGGTATCGTCCGTAGTTTCTCGTTATACGTGCGCGGGGATGCGAGGATTTTTGAAGGAATTGAAAGCTTTATTACCGTCCATGAAAATGAAATTAATTCGCAGCGATGCGTCATGTTCCCGGTGAAAGATATAGCCGAGAGTTAATGTCAATTGAATCTACAATTTTTCGAATAATTTTTAATCGCGATAAAAGCATCGTAGCACTCTCATTCCCGACATTTGCATAATGATTTCAAAATTCGAAAATAAACGATTATTGGGAATATATAAACATACCGGTATTTATCCCTTCGAAATTATTTTCCTTTTTGCAACATTTTGTTTCGAGATCATTTCGCGAAATTACACGTATCAAATACGAGGAACGAAAAATACGAATATGGTGGTTAACGAAATTCCAGTAGCAAATAAATCGTTAATAAATAACGATAGGAGGCACGTAAAGATAAATATATTAAACAGAAAGGAAAGGTAGAGAGTTTAAGACCCAAAAACATGTACCTCGTTGTCTAGGGAATAGGATATAATCCTATAATTACTATTCCACGAACACAGAGTCATCGAACGACAAAATTTCCAGCAAGTTTCAAATTGCTCGAGTTCGCTGAACGATAATGTTTGCGCTGTTCAAAGAAACCTCGTGGAAGACATTGCGCAAACCCCCAGCAAATCGTGATATGCAACCAAACACAAGCACCCCCGGGACTACCATAGTTTCTTGTATCGCGATAATTAATGATGGCTTCGAAACGGCAATGTATATCAAAATTGAGAAGCGTCGCCACAACAATTTCATCCAATTTTCGTTATTTGCGGCATCGGTCGATGAACGTGGCTTGATTAAACACGGTCTCCACATCTGGCGTGTCTTAAGCAGCGTTTCGAGTGCTTTTTACAAATAATTATCTTGTATTTCTTCTTCGCAAAGAGTTACACGATTTAAAAATAAAATTCCGATACAGAATAAGATTTAAATGCATAATATTTTGGGGGATTTTTATACGACGCCCAATGTGTTTTTATTTGAGATGTATAAAGAATATAAATGTTAGGATAATATTGTTGATGCCGAGAGAAACAAATTGTTGCTCGTTTGGAGTTGAAACTTTGCAACTGACGTAACGCCATCTCTGAATAATATTAATCGCGGAATTTTGTACTCGAATTTTATACGAGTTTTGATAATAACAATTGCTTTCCTGTTACGATAAGATCGATATGAGCAAGTTGTAAACAGCTCAAATTTGTAAAAATATGGAAAAATAAAGGGAACGGTTATTTTCATTCGTTCGATAGATCTTGTACAAAATAAACACTTCATACGAACGCATAATTGTCGAAAATTTGACTATTTGAAAACGCATCGCAATTGAAGCTGTCAATTAAATGAAAATTAAAAATCGAAAAGAAGAGCTCTTTTTAAATAAACTAACACCCATCGAAAAGTTACAAATTTCGGCTACAAAAATCTCTATTTTTTAAACAGCTAAAATTTACGATCTTCAAATCCTCGAAATAAAAGTGAAATAAAGAATAAACAAATAAACAAAAGAGCACGAAAATATATCAAAACAGCGACAGACAATCGGACTACAATATCGGTCGCATAAACCTACAATCCACCTGCGAATTTCTCTAAATAATCCAGTTACAAAAGCCACGAAAGCAGTACATGAATCACTATGGACGTCGCGCGTAAACGAGCTTTACCCAGTTAGTCAAAACGGTTATTACTTCCGTCGTGTAGGACAAGCCCGATAGGGTGTCGAGGAAATAACAACCTAGCGAATTGTCCGCTATTAATAACAATAATAATAATAACAGGTGACTTGCGCGCGATTACGCAAAACCGTCGGTGACACGGCTCGATCATTTAAAAGCGGCCATTAAATTCGCCGTCCACATCGGATACAACGGCGCCGTGTAACGGAGTTAATACGGATTTTAACGCGTATTATCGTTATCAATTAAAACCCCGTTATCTACGGTAACAACGTTAACGCGCGCATTTAAATACAACCCGATAGCGAGCGGAAGCTGCGTTTCGAGGGCCTTTGTGTTTGTTCCGCCGCCTCCGTTGGCCCCCACCCGTCATTACGCGCAAGAAAATGTAATTAAAAGCTTTGTCCCGCTCGCGAAAAGCAGAAAGACGGATTTTCCGCCAGTTTTCCCCGGCCCCCAGCTGCGTCGCCAGCCGCCCTGCGTTGCAATTAAAAACGAGGCCTCGATTCTGCATTGATAATTCGTCGAAGAGCTTCTGCCAGTGTGTAAGGGGTTCATGTTGCAAATGGGGTGAAAAGGGAGGATGATGATAAATCGTTACATGTTTATGCGTTTACTTGGTAGCAGGGAAAATTTTGGACGAGTTCGTAGAAAATCGAGTGTGAGAGGAAACGTTTATAGAAATAATTGCGAGTTTGTAAATTGTCGATGGGTGAAGAGCGATTTTGGAATTTTTGAAATTTCGTGTTACAGACGATTTAAGGGAAATATTGTTTATTTATTCGAAATTTATTCGAAATTCGGTTGTTCCATCAGTAGCGAAGGATGAAAAAAATGAAATAAATGTTATTGTACGGAATAATCGTAAAAGTTTCAGTCTTCCTATCTAAATAATGCGGATACTACGAAACAAACAGCAACTAAAATAACAAAAATAAAAAGTGGAAAACGAAGATTTTAATTAAAAAGGACAGTGTACGTTTCGTAATTCGCGAGCTCTGCATGTACCTATATTCAACATTTTTTTTGCAAGAATTTCATTTCGCTGATGTCCAGTTTAAATTAATCCGTAAGTTATAAAGTAGCTTATTTTAAGAAAAAGCAAGAATTCATTTCTTCGGTAATTCAAAGGAAACCTGGCTTTTATAATTTTACTCTGTCAAAGAAACAAATTAATCTTCCATGCGAGAATTTCAATTTTATATTAATCGCCAATTTTAGAACTCCGAAAATTTCGATTACAGGTCGGTCCGTTATTTCGCGATTTTCATATTTGTTTATTTCGTATAATTTCGCATTTCCAGCATTCGAGAAAGTTATTCGAAACGAAAATATATTTCTAATTAAACCGAAACGTATTTTCCAAGCTAAGCTTCGTATCTCTTATATAAATGGAAATTGCAACTCAGAAGTTTCGCTTTTTTATTCATTTCCAACCTTTCATTCCAGTGTTTTCATATTTTTTTTTTTTCTTTACTGTCACGGAAGATAAAATACGAGTCACGGGCGAAATCGAGTGCTCCGAACCATTAAGAGTCGGCGAATAGCAATAAAAATCTCCGTCTTGCGAAATCGTAAGTTGCAATTTTTTTCTCTCTCTTTTTAAAATATCAAACTCGGAAAGCGAAGTTTCCAGGCGAGCAACTGTTTAAATGCAATAAAGGGTCCTGATTGAGAAGCCCGGTGTGTTCGTTCGAAACTTTCCTTCTGCCAAGAGAAAAAGATTAAACGTGTAGTATTGGGCTTGCGAGCATTTTCGTGTTCCCGGAACACATAAAAGAAGTCCAATCAATTCAGGGTGCGTAATAAACGCGAGAAAATGCTTGAAATGTCAATTGACCAATCAAAATATAAAACATTGCAATTGTAGATCAGGAAGAATTCGAAAGAACATCGAAAATATCGATTAAAAACAATTATTATATATGTACAACGTTTCTTTATGTTATATAAATGAAATTGGTACAAAATAACATTTCTTTTCACAAATTTTCCATGTCGAATAAGAGCCGAGTAGAGATTTACTTCCAAGAAGATGGAGAAAGTTTTCCTTTGGTGAAGGGAAATAAAAGCTTCGTATCATAACTGAATGACAATATATCCAGGATAAAATATTCCGTATAATAAATTCCTCGACGCGATAGACGGGTTTCCCCACGACGCCGATTATGCAAAAGGTTAAAATATTTAAGTTGAATAGATTAAAGAAAATTCGATACTACTTTTCCTCTTATCTTACATCGCATTAAAGATAGGAACTAAAACTTCTTCACTTCTGTTAATAATATTCCGCTTTTTCTCCCCCTTATCCTTACCATCCTCTTATAATCCTCTTAAAATTTCCTTCTACTAAATAACGGAATAGAAGCTGCAGCTCTGCCAGGCAATATTAAATTCTTGTTACTTTTAAGGGAGATGTGCGGAGCCTTGTATGTAAATTAATTTCCGCAACCACGCGATTAAAATTGCGAATAGATAACGGATTCTCTATAAATATTTACACGGAGAACACTGTAGCAAGATCCAGCTGATTTCCAGGATATTTTAGCCCTAAACTTAGTTGGTAGTAACCTTATTAGTAATAAACAAAATTAACATCTCACCTATCGGTATTTTATCGGTTCCAAAATTATTTTTGGGAATAATTCGAAAAATATGTCTACAATTCCTTGGAAAATAAATTTGCAAAAATTGTTTTCCATATTATTTTAAATTATTTTCTGCGAGAATGTCTACATCATTAAATCTGAAGATTAACTTAGGAATTCTCAATAAATATTTTTTTAATTATCTTGAATTCTCAATAATTATTGACATCATTTAAGAACGATGATATTGACACATTCGATACGAATTCTATCGAAACAGGAAAAATAAAAATCCAACGTGCACGTGTCTGTAGATATTCCTCGAGACTTTGAAACACGGTTCAAAAACTACCACGATACTTAAACAACCATACTTCAACAGAGAGCCCAAGAAAGAAACCATTACGACATAAAAGGCTCGATGAACCGATAAATTCCACCTAAATTCCTTCCAAATTCCACGAAAATTCCTCTGAAATTCCTGCTAGATTATTAACTTACATCATGATCTATCTTCTCGTCCAGACGGTCGGCATCTGCGACGCGACTAATTCAAAATGGCGGACAACCGAAGGCCGGATCGCTGGCAACATGGCGGCCGGCCGATATAGGACCGTTCGCAATCGAGTAGTTTCCGGCCTTCCACGCTTAGAACTTTCCTTGACAGCGTGGAGTACGACGTAAAACGAGCACGGGGGTTGGGGTGAAAAAAGTGGAAAAAGGGAAGGACGAAGCGGCGCGTCGACTGGGTGGAATGAAAAAGAGATTAAGGGCGTATTATTGGTTTCGCGAGTTACGGCGCGCTTCTTGAGAAAGTTCAAGCGAAGCTGTCGTCGCGGCACGTCGCGGGAACGAGTTCAAAAAGCGCGGCGAACTTCCACTTTAATAAGCCGGAGCTTCCTAAGAGCTCGACCCGCCCGTTTCCTTATCTATCTTCTTCTTCCCTTTTTTCTCTCCCTCCCCGCCCGACCTATATTTTTATCGCGCTCCTCCGACTTCCCGCATTTTCGATGCAATTCCGACGTAAACCCTGGGCCGCAGATATGCAAGCACCATGCAAATACTATTTCGCGACGGGAAGAACCCGCGGAATGTTCTTCCCGTTCGACTGATCTTTCCTCCCTTTTTTCCCCTTCTTTTCAGGACCCTAGGTGTTGCGAAGCTTTTTTCCCGGTGTATATCGGTCAAAGAGGAGGAATTTTAAGTAGTATTTTTATGACGATGCTTTCGCGAGAGACGCACTGGGACAGGAGCTCGGATTTAAACCGATTAAAATGGCTGCCTTGGGATAAATAATTTCGAGAAAGACTGGATAAACGTGGAGATTATGTTTGTATTTATATGATTAATTTTGCTTTGATCGTTTGTGAAACATCGGGAAATAAGAAGTCAATGAAATAGAAAATTATAGTGTTAGATATGAGAACAAAAAGTGGTAGAGGATAGGAAGAAATTAGAAAATTCAGAATTTTATTCAGAATATAAATAGTTCGATAATGAACTAGGAAATATTGACTAAGAACGACATTGATTTCCCGATGTCTCTTTCAATTATCTCGATTATTAGCCGTATTTGGTGTCAAAGGAAATGGAATAAATAGTATCGTGTCACATTTCATAAAGATTCCATATTATTCTGCATTCCCGTGTGTCTGAATTTTAATATTTATCCTGCATGTCATGATTTTAATATTTCTCATGAAAAAGGCAGAGCGAGAGAGAAAGAAAGGGAGACAGATATCTCACCGAACGCACACAATATCCCTTTCTCTGCCTGTTGTGGGCACAGGAAATTGCGTTCACATTAATTTTTCCATGTATACGAAATAAACGCACCCCCTCGGAGAGGTGCACGTTATATCTATCGTAACAATTTCCACGGAATCAAAGAGGCGGGTTACGAGATGGTTATTTGGAAGGAATATTAAAGTTGCCGGTTGAAGAAGCTGCTTTCAACAATTTCCGGCAACTTTTGATAGGCAATGGAGCAATTTCATCCACGTTTAGATGAGGATGTTATTTATTATGCCCCAGGAAATTTATCTCCCTTTGATCATAAAGGACCGTACTATTATTCATTCGTCCGGGATAAAATATGCGTTTAATGCCACCGAGAAGATGAAAGATATTCGATGTTAGAGATAGCGATAGTTTATTGCCGTCGACCCACAACTATTTATTAATTTCGAGAAATGAAAGTAAATACCGAACGGTGTTTGAATGGTGTTTCAGTAACTCCTGCACTTACTCCGTCCATAACAAAATTACAAACATTTGAATTAATTTAAATTCAAGCAAAAGCTTTAAATTCAGAGCTAAAAAGACCAAAGAGTTTAATAGCAATGATAATTTTGGAATATTGGAACGGAAATTACAAATTATAGAAAATTATCTGTAAATACTATTAATAAAACGATGAAACAAAAATTTTAGAAAATGTTATTCGTGTTCAAAACGTTATTGCTTTGCAGATTATTAGAATACCAACGTGTTAATTATTCAAATTACAAGTCACACTACCTAATCACCATACCTAATATATCAGAGCACCAAGATACCAAACTACCAAAGCACCAATCCATTCGAACCCTAACATCCGAACCCCTAAGTCCGAGTACCACAACACCGAGTTATCTCGATTTCAAGATATCGAAACATCAAGATACCAATGCAGTCAGCAACCACAGCATCTCGTGCAGAGGGTTTCCGAACCAAGATTCCCCTATATCAAGATGTCGACGCATCAACCCTATCGATTATCGAACGCCTTCTCTCACTCCGTTGCAAATTCACAATATCCACCAGTATTCCACCAGGCCGCATATTTCGGCATCAAGGATATCCGAAACAAAGTACCACTGCAACCCTATCGAATATCCCGACCACAGGCAACATTCGCCAGCGTGTTGATCGCCTAAATCTTCCCCTTTTCCAAATCGTCGGCCAAAATGGAGACGCGCTCGTACTTAACCGAAAGCTGACCGGAAGCCCCGGGCCGTGTATATCGAACGAGCGCTAACCGAGGCAGGAATCCTGAAAGTGGTATCCGAAACGGGTTTGCAACGCTGAAGCGACAGCCGCAGAACGAAACAATTGGGCGATGCGGTAATTTCTCCGGCCGCACGATCATCGATGAAGCTTGTAGCGGTCGCAGCTCACGCAATTCCGGCCTGATTAGCCGGCGCGCGCGCGCGTCCCATGCGCCGGCATATTTAACTAACTAATGCAGTTGCAAATTAGCTATTAGTAGGTGTTACACGCGGCGGCAGATAGGCGTAGGGTAATCAAATTAAATGGAATAGTTACTGTCTCCCCTGTCTGGCGACGGGGCGGGCACCGGAGGAAACTACATAACCCTGTTAGCCTAACTGCGCAAAGTGCACGCGCTCGTACACGCTGGGATAACGCGCGCGTGCCCGCTGGAACGCGTGCATTAGCACGCCGAATGCGAATAACATGTATAAACAGGCATGATGCATAGGCGAAATCTCCGTGGATCCCTTGGGGATGTTATCAGTATCGCGTCTCCGCGTCCGGGAAAATATCGAAACGTCTGTCAAAGGGGAGAACGTGGCTGGAAAATCGAGTTCGACGGGGAATTGCTCGATGCCGGGAAAGGAAGCTATTTTAGTTTCTCAACGCCGGAGAAGTATCACCTCCGATGCGTCTACGGGCACGTACAAAGTGTACGCAAATTCGATTTACGACGCTGGCGTATCGGAAAATTTCTCTTGAGATTAGGGCTACGGGGCGGCGAGACGCTGGCCTTCCGATTTGACGTTTCTCCTTTGGAAATTCGGGGAAATAGAGTATTACGAGTTGTTAATGTCGCGATACGATTTCATTCGGTTATTGGAATTAAGTTACGCGCTTTGCGTTTCGAACTCGCCAATTGGCGCGATGATAATTTGAAATGTTTCTGGTTTTAAGGACACGAGGAAGTGATGCTTCCAAGATTTCTCGATATAAATACATCTCGATTCGCTCATATAATAATTGACCTATTTTATATTATTTTTGTAGATAATCATATGTATATAGAACTGTAAGCTTTCATAATTAGAGTGGAAAAAGCGATACACGGTTATTCATAACCATAAATGAGTCAAGAAACTGCATAGCAACAATTTTATATTTTATTATTATTTATCAATGATTATCTTTATTTTAATTACTCGCATCATCGTTCATAATAATATTATCGACTTAGCTGCTAATTCGAGATTGAGAAATACCCTTAACTTTAGTTCACAAGCCACGTTCTCATTCTCAGGAGTACACGAAGCAAATTGCAGCGGTGTGTCGATACTTTTGGAATCGAAGATTTAATTAGGGACAAGGAAGGGATGTAAACGTTTACAGAGGATTGGGTAATCGTGGTAGACGTGTGTGCTGCCGATGCAAATGCTAGAAGAGCGTTGGTATCGATATAAGCACAAAGGACATGGCGAGCCATTTAAACGGAAACAAGGACCGCATGTAACGAGGACCGAATTGGTGCACGAAACGAACGGAAGGCGGGTCGAGCAAGTACCATAGACGGAATATTATCGGTTCATTATACAGAAACTTCTCCGCGGCAACAGTTAATCGAGTAATCGTTGCTAAACTTTATAAACACGGCGAAGTTAGTGGGGCGTGTTTACAAACGAATTGGTGCTTATCGCGCTCGCCAAGTTCCTTACAATTACTGTAACGGATTTTCCTGGCCATACTTTGGTATATCCTACTGTTTACAATTATTCGGCAACATCGGTCTCAAGACAAGTACGTCTCAAGACGAGCTCATGCACCGATTATTGCATTCTTAGAATTTTTATTATACGTTTAAATTTTGATTCCGAATATCTCGAAACACTTTGCTCGGTTTATAATATTAAACGCCGGTAAAAGATACGGAAATTATCATAAATTAAAGGAGAAACGACAAACACCTAATGTGGAAAGTGTAAAAAAACCTCAACAGAGTTAACATGAAATATAAATAAAAGAAAAAACGGATAGACCTTTCTTCAGTTCAACTATCTCGATCGAATTTTATAATTTTCTTCTCACTTACATACATACATAATTATCTAAAGCAAGGATTTTTTTAAATTTCTTAATCAAAAGTTTCTCGTCCAAGTTCAGACCTGACTAGTCATCAAACTTCCTAACTATCGACTGAAATCTATACCATGTCCGAAACGAATGGCTAAGTTTCCCAGAGTCTCGCGTGGGTAGTTTGGAAAGGACTGAGGCCCGATTTAGAATTAATACGATATTAATACGATAGGGAAAAAAAGGATAAACCTTCCTTCAGGCCATCAATTTTATAATTCTCTACTCACTTACATACATAATTATTTAAATCAGGGATTAATTAAAAATTTCTCGTCGAAATGTAGACCTGTCTAAACACCAACTCCCTAATCATCGACTGAAATCTATATTATGTCCGAAACGAATGGAAAAGTTTCTAAAAATCTGAAGACAGTAATTTGGAAAGGACCAAGACTCGATTTAGAATTAATACGATATTTAATACGATAGAAAAAAAGGATAAACCTCCCTTTAGTCCATCAACAGTCTCGATCGAATTTTATAATTTTCTCCTCGCTTATATATATACAAAATTATCTAAAGTAGCAATTATAAAAAATTTCTCGTCGACGTATGGACCTGTCTAATCACCGAACTCCCTAATCATCGACTGAAATCTATATCATGTCCGAAACGAATGGCTAAGTTTCCCAGAGTCTCGCGAGGGTAGTTCGGAAAGGACCGAGGTCCGATTTGGGATTAATACGATATTAATACGTGTTTCTGGGGTATGTACACGAACCTGCGAGAGCTGCTCTGTCGTTGCCTCGGTCGCCAGTCTAGCCAGACCCTCCTCGTACCTCTCCAGGGCCGTCAGTCTGAGCAGCAAGTTTTGCAGCAATGCCGAAACTTCCTGCCTGGCCGCACCGTCGACCGCAGCGACCTTCTGCGTGATGGACTTGACGTGGCCCATCACCCTCTCGTCCCGGAAGTCGTACGGGAATGTTTCCGTCCATTCGGCTAGCAGCTGCACCAGTCGCGGCACGAAGCGTTGCAGACGTTCCTGGAACACGCCACACAGTTTTCACCAACCTCTCCTCTTTCTCCCTTTTTATTAGTTCACTTCCTCGTACACGCGTTGCCAAACAAGTTTTGGATGAGGCGAGGAAATGGGAACGCTAGAGAACACGCGGAATGAATCTCGCGGCATTTTTCAGATCGATGGCAGAGTGCTAGGGACTGGGTTAATTGGAACAGAAGAGAGAAGAGGGATACCTCCGCTTTCCACTAAGATGATTGGTTAGCTTTTCGGAATAATGGTTTGCTAGATATTCATTTTGGCGAATACGGAGAAAATCCCGTTGGTCGTTGTTTACGAACTTTCCTCGGAATTTTTTAGATTAATGGTAACGTTGCACGGACTGGGTTAATAGAGGGATCTCTTTCGGATGATTGGATATACTCTCCGGGTTTAATGGTTTGGTACATATAAATCGCGATGAACCGAGTAAACATGCGATTGGATTATGATGTCCGACTAATTTCGAATTTATCCTAATTTGTAATATCCATTAGGTGATTATCGTAGAATTTACTTTATTATCACTCTCAGCCTCCAAAAAAAAAAAACAAAAACGTTATTAACTCCCACCTAACTCGTAAGGCAACAATGAACCTTCTAACATTCTTCCGTGTTATGTAATATTTAATTTCTTAAACCCGTCTCGAGGAAAACACGCCAATCTATATATTCGACGAGCGCCGTATCTCTGCTCTCTTTCGTATCACTGGAAGCTACGAAAGGAACAAAGGGGAGCAGGAAAAGTGAAGAACCCGAAACGTAACATAACCGTAAATCACGGGAAGCGATTCTCCGTAGCGAAAATTGGGAACAAAGAAGCGAAGAAGAAGAAGACGGCGACGGGAAGAAGAGAGCGGGCTCGCCGAGCTGGAAATTCATTTGCAGAGCGAGACATTTCTGGCCTGGATACGCGCGTGCTCGTTATTACAAGGTGGAACGAGAGCGAGCGTGCCAGGGTGATTCTCCGAGGGGGTGAATGCGAAAAGGGGGTCGAGCCTGCGAGACGATGAAACGATAATGCACGCGGTGGCCGTAAAGTGCACGCCCGGAAGGCTCTCGGTGGGCTTTTGTGGCAGGCTGGATTCGTGGGCTCACCTTGCCACCCTCTCCATTCAGGTTTTTGCTGATGCTCGCAGAGGGGCGCAGACCTCGCCCAGGAGCTCGTGCGGCTTGATGAAGAGCCTGGCGCTCAGCAAAAAGGCGAAGAGGTACGCCCGATCGGGATAATATTCTTCGGTGGGCACCATATGCTGCACCAGGCTTCCAGCGAGCCCGACCAGGTTCCCGTCTCGATAGACCAGTGCCTGGAAATGAAACACGGGTTTGGTTAATTGATCGTCACTGCTTCCAACGTTTCTGCCTGAATTTCCTACAGTTAGACACGTGGCGGTCTCGAGTTCCGGGTATTCGCGCGAGTATCCGGTTCTGTGTGTTCCATATTTTTTCATTTTGGAAAAGAGAAGGCGAATTTCTTCGAATTTTCATCTGTCGCGATTTATTCGTGTTATTTTTCAGCGAGAGACCAAGGCCACGTGGCACTTTGAAGGTGAAAGTACTCGCGTGAATGTGTAGTCCAATATTTTTTAAATTTTGATAAAGAAACGCCAGATATTCGAATTGTCGTATACTGTAATAAATAAGTGGTTGATATTTATTTACAATAAACACACAAACGCGAGTAATCTTGGGTTAAAAAGATAATTTTCATTTTAAGCTGCGAGAAGGTTGCTTCGATTGTCTATAATCTCGAAGATGAATTTTTATTATATTTATTTTATTATATAATATTTTAATATTATATGTAAAAGCAAGTAACGTGGATACACGAGTTGAATTTCTAAATTCAATATTTAGATTTTATGGGAGATATACGTGTTCATATATTGAAATTTTATACAGAAAGTTGGTAGACGAGATTACGTATTAAATTGTATAGAATAATTGGCGGGATTGCAGGGAAGTTAGAGGACGAAGGAGAACGAAAAAGTCTGAGTTACTTTATTATTAAATTTCCGTGTTTTTCTTGTTCGTTTTTGTATTAGTAGTTTCGAAGTAAGCTTATTAAAAATTTCATCGAAAATAAAAGTTTCAAATCCCTGCTGGGGAGAATAATTATACTTTAAAATGAATCAGGTTTCGTGCCTTGTATCGATTACTTGGTTCAACTTTGCATAATGTAACCTAAAAGTTAATTAACTATTGAAAATAAGTTAGAAAATCGAGCCGGTAGATTTTAGTATACTGCGGCAAACGCGTTTAATTCATTAGGTATTCTCTTCAATGCTATATATTTGCCTGCAGTGTGTCTCGAATGCTTTATAATTTACACCTGTCGATTCGCGACATTAATCGCTTGAATAAACAAACAAACGTGTAAACAAACATGTAAATATCACCGGCGCCTTCATTATCATATACTAACGTAATAACGCGATATACAGGAATAATATTCCATACGATGGCAATTTAATAGAAAATGTCAATTCGACGGCAAATATTGATAAATATCAATCGTATCGTATCGTATCGTATATGATATTTTCAATCAAATTAATTTAATTGACATATTTTAAATTTCCCTTCTGTTCTTTTTTCAACAGCAAACGAAGGATCCATTATAAATATCAATTAAAAAACAGCAATTGATTAAAACTACCCGAGACCATTCGCATTCCTTTCAAGACATCTGAGAAACACAATTATCGTGGAAAATAAATCCAAATTTGTTTACGATAAATAAAAATTGATAAAAAACTAAAAAAAAAAATGCGGAGAAGAGTAACGTTGGAGCTTTAAAAATGAATATCTATCGTTCCTCATGTCAACTGTCCCAATTTTTCAAAACGATTATACATCACCAAAAGTCGACTATATAAAATAGCTATATTTTACCCCAAAAAATAAAAAGGTAAAAAAAATCGCCCAAATCGTGGGAAAGAAAGGTACTCCAAGCGATAAATCAGCATTGGCGTGTAACGAGGGATAATTAATAAAGCGATTCATTCGGTAAACGGTGACAAATTACCAAATGACAGTTTGTATCACGCGTAATTCTTGCCCGTGCTATATTTAACGACAGATTAATACGTTATCAGCAAACATATTAATTAACGTAACGTCGTCGTCGCGCGATTAAATATGCTGATGCATAAAGCGATCTGATTGCAGAGGAAATACGCATTCGGTCGATAATGTCGTTAAACCGATATTTAACGGCGCAGAGTGGGATAGAGCAGGATTTAAATTCGTTTGAATCACACAGAGGGCCCGTGAAACTGATTTTCGACGTCTCGTTATCGGCCCGGCTAAGCGCCATGTAATAATCGTTCGAAATTTTACAGGCGCGATTTTCCGCGAATTTCAACGAAAGAAGCGCCCCGATGCCATATTTTCTAACTTTATGGCCGCATAAATAGCCCGTTTATGGTACTCGTAAAGTAAAAAGAAGTAATAACGAATGAAATTCCGCTTCTTCACGAGTGCCCTCCGCGTGACAACCTGGCGACGGTCAATTTTTCTGATAAATTTTGTTTCATCGCATTTGCTTTTACTATGTGCCCGTAGAAACCAGTAATAGCAACGGCGAATGTAATATCATCGCGATTTAATTCTTTCGGTTAATTTCTTCTTTGGTGTTCCACAGTCGATGGGTTTCGGGAGCAGAAAAATAATAGAAGATAATACGATATCTTTTTTGTTACAACAGCAATCTTAATTCGTAAACAATTTTAAGGATAACCCTTTTTTTCGTACACATGTAATATTTTATATATCTTTTTCATTATATATTTAATTAATGTTATTAGCGACGAGGGTCGTTAATTATAGTGTGTTTATATGTATTCGGACAGCTGTTGGTTGTTTTCAGTGTATTTCCTTTATTGCCGAAGGTTCCATTTTGCAAATGAAAACATCTGAATTGTATTCAGAACGTTTGAACTGTTTATAATTGTTGCAATTATTCAAAGAGAATACACGTGGCGTACAGGAAAGCAACTGTATTTAGTGATATAGTAACTAGATATATAAACTTTATTTACTAATGCGAAGAGCAGAGTTACGGTGTTTAAAACTGTAATGTCCTATTGCTAGATGATGACTAATTCGACCGTCAAAGTAGCAGTTCCTCTGAATTAGAGTCCCGAAAGTATTTGGGTCTTAAAGGTCGCCTGATGACTTGTCAGCCCTGATGCCATCGTTGCATGGCCTACGGCCGATTTACAACACGATAAAATAGAAAATGTTCAAGTGATAATGGGCATTGATACTTTTCACACTAAGAAGAAAGAAAATTTGTCAAAAGACATGTATAAATAATTTTTGCATGGTCGATGTAGATCTCGTTTAAGATAATGTGATTTCTTCAATTGTTAGATATATTACCTGAAATTTTATCGATTTCACACGGTTTCATCTAAGATCCAAGCCCGTTCAATGCAAGAAATAATCGCCGTTTTCCGCAAACTATCTTTGTTCCACAGTGAACGAGTTATCGAACGCTTTAGTCGACGGGAGAGAATTCTCTTTCTAATTTTATTTCAACCGAAAAGAAATTTCGAACTTCGCCCAATTTACGTCAATTAAGCTGCTTAAACTCGCAACAATGAAACAGTTAAACGAACTTAAATTAGATCCACAATCCAAGTATTCCCAGGATAACCGAGGCATCGGACGCAGCGGAAGGATTGGACGAATAAGCGAAACAAAGAAGAAGCTGAAAATTTCCAAACGTGTCCAGGAAGATGTCCCGAAGCTTATCCCGCTTTGGACATCGATGAAATGCGGTCGAGATGACCAACGAGCATGCCATCGCCGTTCATCCCTTTCAGCGTTCGGGACGCTTTAACGAGTCCGTGCAAGGGCAGAAACTTTTCCAAGTTGGTACGTGTACGAAATCAGAAATTCGTTTCGGCCGAGACACAGCCGAATGCCTCGAGCTTTTCACTCGGCCCGGTAACAAAGTTTCTACCTGCGCCCTGTTAAATCTGCGAGCCATTAAAGTTGTGCCGGCCAGGCTAGGTAAGCCGGCCAACTCGTCGTGGATTCAAATGGCTTAAACTTATCGCGGGCTAATACAGTATTGACGGGAATTTCTGCCTCGTAAACGGCGATCGACAGGAAGAGACGAGGATGGGGAGATCGGAGGGCAGTTTTCGAGGAAAAACTTGCTGCACAGCTTCGAAATTTGGTGTCTGGGAGTTTCGTTGAATTCGCGAAGAGCCAGGCCGATGCGGAAGAATCCGAGGAAGCTTTTCGGTAGTAGCTCTTGCTGGGTAATTTACCGGTCGTGGGAAATGGAGGGTAATCGCGATTAATGGATGATTAAGATTGGATTGTGTTATAATCTTTAGCTAGCTAGACCGATTTTTTCGTTCACTCACTAAATACGTATTTTCATTCCTCCAATCTTTTGTGATAATTTCTAGTGTTTAGAAAGTATTGATTAAATAACACGAAAACGTGCAAATAGATAATAAAATTCATCAACCAGTAGACAATAAAATTCGAAACTTAATTTACTATCTGCAAATACGTATACTTTGTAATATGTAAATAAATTTCATCCGAATGAATTTACTCGAATATTCAGGAACGCTCGTCAAATATTGCAGAGAATAAAATGAAACGTTGATTCGATATTGTATCCCAGAAAATATACGGGTATTTCTTCATCTCCGACCTTCGATTAAAAAAATCGAACATTTTCGCCTGAAAACACAAAATTCCAATTTCAATCTCACGTTATACCTTTCTACGCGAGTATTCGCCTCGTCTGGAATTTCTGGAAAAAGAAAGAGATTCTTAGAAAATTGAGGATTCAATAACACCGGTTGAAAAGCGGGTGAAAAACCAATTTTCACCTCATCAACTCGAACAGCCGGGACGAATCACGGCTAATAATCGATGTGGATTCCCTCCGCGAACAGATCTCGATGCCCGTCGCTTCCGGGACTCGATTCCGCTTTCCCATTCACGGTTTCCCCATTCACCAGTGCCTACCTTCGCCAAACAATTACCTCGTGCCTCCTTCTCCTAATCATTCACCAAGGCTGTGCAACTCCGAGCGTAGCCCGCTTAGGGGAAGCCTCTTTTTCGAGGTTGGACAATCGCGGCGCGCGTTTAATCGCAAAGGGGAGGCCGGGAACAAATCCGCGAAACCGGGTCTAGCCGACGTTTTAGCTAAACTTTTGTCGTCGCCGTAACAATCGCAGCCATTCCGAGAGCCGGAATCTAGCGTCGTTCCTGTCCGAGAATAAAAAGCTGCATGGAGAAGGGGGACGCGGGACGAGGAAAACGCATGGGTCCACCAGTTATAAAGCATTCCAACGTCACCGGGCTATCTAAGCCTGCACGGAACCGGCCAGTCCGTTTTGTTTTCCCCATCGATCCCCGTGTGCCGACAACCACCATGCCAGACATGTTCCTTCTTTCGCGGTCCGAGCTTAAACCCCTTTTGTCTCGCGAATCGCTTCGCGCGGCAACTCCGAGATTCCTCGAGTGACAGTGTAGAAAGTATATTTATCGTTAAGATGAGATAAACTGCGAACAACTCTTAAACGTAACGATTTTCTCTTGAGTCTTGATATGAAGCTCGGAGAAACTTTGATTTCTTGAAATGATCGTTCCTCATTTTCTTTATTTTCTTCCTTAAATTAGCTTCATTCCATCGTTGAAATTTCGCCGAAAATATTATGGAACGGACGTATTTATTAATTACTAATTCTGAGTTCTCAGTTTATAATTTTGAGACGAGTCTGAGTTCTAAAATCTGAGATCGATATTCTGAGTTCTGAGATCCGAGATCTGAGATCTGAATCTTGAGTTCTGAGTTCTTGTTCGTCGTCGAAAAGGTTTTTCTCGATAGATACAATGCTTTCGTTTTGTCTTTACGGCTCTTTTTCGCTTAGGGCTCTTAAGCCTATGATACTACGATAGTATTTCGATGACAGGGTCTATTTCAGATGAGCATCGAGAATTATAGATGTCTTTGTGGTCCAAAATTTAGGTATATAATCGTTCGAGAATCGGGAAGACACGTAAAGATTTGTAACGAGATTTATATTCCAAATGATTTCCAAGTTTCCAAATTGTATCAACACAAGAACGCATTAATATACGAAATATGGAATAAACTCATATCATTCTCGTATATTATAAAGTCAGCGACATTTGAAATTCTGCATCATTCTTGCAGAAATAATTGAATATTCCGAGCCTGAAAATTGATCATACATTTCCCGCGATTTCCCCTGGAATCTTCCACAAATTCGATGTCCAATATCGAAGAACTCCAGCGATTTTTCTCGCGAAAAAAAGGAGACGTGGAAACAACGACAAGAAAGTCTCCGTAATTAGACGGCAGCTATATCGAACGACGACAATTTCCGTCTTAAGGAGGCAATAAAGCAAACGACTGGAAACTTTCTATCTAGAAATCGTCTGGTTATTTCCGCCACTTTCGTCGTTTTGTGTCCAATCCTTATTGTCTCTCATCTCTCGGTGCATTCCTTCGCGTTGTTTTTCCCTCGTCCATTTACAATTATGGCGGCTACTCCGCCACTTTTCATACTTCCTCGCTCGATAATCTTGCCTATTATTCCTATTCAATCGTTTGCCTCCTTTCACTCCGCATTTCACCACTGCATCGGCTACAGTTTCTCGCGACATTGTTACACCGAACGCTAATTGCAAGGGATAATTATTTATTTCATTTTTACAATTTAACACAGCACTTTTTAATCTCGCTCGATCCTTCATAACAAAATTTATATTTCATAATGAAACGGATAAAGAATAATTTTATTTTTCTAACTATCATAAAGCGTGAAACCGCGAATTATTAATCGATCTATCCGAAACACGAAAAGGAGATTGCAAATAGTTTACTAAACCTTCCCGATCCCCTCGGCGATTAATTACACGAGATTCAAACGCGTAATATTCTCGCCTACACGCGGAAAATTCCCAAGCGAGCGTCGCGGCACAATTTCGGACTCGCTTAGACACTCAAGGCGCCCCATAGGGAGCCAAAGGGCGCCGTGTCGCGTGAAAATTTCATTTCACCCGAGACACGCGGATTAGAAACCGTCAAAGTCGTAGGGGGTTCCTTCGTTATTTCCCGCCAGGCCTGGGACAAGCAACCGCGCAGAAGATCAAGAAGAACGGGAAGATGGATCCTGAGTTGATGCACCTCGCTGGTGAGACCAACCGACGCTTACACGCTCGTAATAAGTGATCGCGAAATAATGAAGAATCTTCGAGGGTCCCAGCGAAATTTATCCAGCTTGATGGAATCCATTAGACCACCTTTTCCTTTTCTTTTCGTCGTCTTTCTTTTCATTTCAGAAAATTCTCTCTCTCTATCCGTTTGTCTGTTCTTATCTCGAGATCGACGAAGGAAAAACGCGGAAGATCGAAAGGAAAAGGTTCGAAGATGAAACCGCAGCTGCAGGTAAATTAACCGATCGAGAGACGAAGAAATTTTCGGTTTCGAGGGAAACAGGAGACGCTTGATCGATCTTCGCGACACTTCGTGTCCCAAGGGGGTTGAGAAGGGGTGAGACCGAGAGATTACAGGGACCTAGTATGAATGTAAGAGTTAAGGTTTTGATTGATGTAGCGGAAGTTATGATTTTATGTTTGAGTTCCCGGGATATTTCACCGACGAGGGGTGGAAATGGATTTTTGATTGTTAGAGCTGCGAGGTAATTTGAGGAATGTTTCGGTTATCGCGCGCGATGGGTTTATCGAGATCGAGGATGATTTACAACGAAATGTTACGATTTCGATATTAGTCATTTCCTTGGTAGTCGCGTTAAGGCAGATTTTCATTTCGAACCAATTTCCCAAAGCGAGGCAAGCTCATTGATATGCGTGACATCTACGTAACGCGAAACAACGAATTGTTTAGAGATAACTCCGTGATGAGAAAGAGAAATCAAATTTAAATATTTACAACACGTCGCGTGATTCGCTGCCATTTCGAAGCGTACGAATTTTTATGCAGGATTTATAGGAATATCTAATTTTTCACAATACGAGCATTGTTTTATTTTATCAATTATTTTTCCGACTGCCGGAAAATTTAGTTATTTATACAACGAATTAATTCCCGCGAGAATTTGTATAAAATTTTGTATAAAATCGACTCGTATCGTCGATATCAGTTTCATCTAAGCTCCTCGATCTCTCGGTAATCGGAAAATCATGCAAGAAATCACCCGACGTGATCAACTGCAATTTCACCTTAAGCAATACCTATCCACTCGCTTTTCAATTACCCAATAATCGAGGAATTATGCAAAAACCCGGCCGCTATCGCTAACGTCAATTTCATCTTAAAAAATGCTCACCCATCTGCTTCTCAATTTCCCAATAATTGAAGAATAATGGAAGACCCAACCCCTTTCGCCGGTTTCAATTTCGGCTTAAACAATATCCATCACTTGCTTTCCAATTTCCCGGTAATTGAGGAATCGTGTAAAAAAATCAACCCCTTCCGTTGATACCGACTCACCTCTCAACAATATCCACCTACTCGCGTTCAATTTCCCAAAGACAACACTCTTCCAGCGTCGTCTCCGCCCCCGTGACGGTCACCTCGATTTTATCACGCCCTTTGCCAATAAATAAAGGGCACCGGCCGAATCGCGTAACGAATCGCGTCGCGGCGTCGTTCGCAGCAACGACTTGAACCAACGGGTGAAATTTACGGGCAACCCTTATGAAAAGCTGCTCGCCTCGCAAACGTGTCCGAGCTGAGCTTGCACGAGGAGATCGCAATCGCGTGCGTGAGGTCGCGAGCGCGGAAAGATTGTAAACTTTATTGCTCCGTGGATCGGGAGATATAAAAAGGAACGGGATTTATACGCGTTTCGCTGGACCACGCGGCGTTCGAGGAAGAGTTGCAAAGGATGACGATGTAACTAGAGGGTAAACAGCGATCTCGAGGTCGGGAGATAACGAATTTCTCAGGCATTGTTTGTTCCCGCGATGAGATTATCGAGATGATTGGATTCGCGATGAAAAACACGGAGAAAGTTCCGTTTCGAAAGCTCTCAATTAACCCGAAGTTTGTGACACTGATGCGTGTGATTCGAATAATTTTAAACCAATTTTCCTTATATTTAATAGTAATCTATAGCGACAAGAAACTGTGGTTAGAGCTATATTAGAAAATTCTTGATATGTAACTTGGAAAATTTCAATTCTAAAAATTGTTGCCTTACGTTAGAGTAATTTATCGAAAGGATGTATCTTGCGCCGATATTTCGCGTCTGCTGTCCTTTTTACGCGTAACTCTTCGCTGACCATGAATATTTAAGTATGATTGTCTAAGTTAGAGGAGCTGCGAGATGGTCCAGGTTTATAGCGGCCACTTAATGACCAAAGTTTGGGAAAGTTTAGGATGTGTTCCACAGATGTGTCGAGTACTCGAGCGACTGCTAAGGACGAAGCTCGTCCTCTCGGTGTTTGGTACGTGTAACATCGCAAGGGACTGGACAACATGACCTACGACACGAGAGTAGACGCTCTAGTTAGAGGCAAGAATAGTCTATAAACGCTCCAAGAATTCAATCAAAAATAGACGATTAAAATAATCACCTTGACAGCCGAGTGCACTTCTTCTCGGCTGAAAAGCATCCACAACTTGTCGTCAGTTGCGATAATATTATACGTTTAGAAATAAAGAGACACTTCAAACAGTGACACGACGCTCAGAAATATATAGAAGCCTGAATTACAAGCAAGTGTAGTTATAAAGTTGGAGAGTCATAGAGAAAAATCAAAGAACAGAAGAATTATTAGTCGCAGTATTACATATATAGCTTTAGATTTATTCGTAACAAATATATTTTAGAATCCAACAATTTTTCCTGCCAATGTCGCCCATAGAACTTACAGGAAATTGCAAAGATCGGATATACGAACTCGTTATTCGCGAACAAAGGAGAAATCTACTAAATTCTCCGGTCAGTAGAGCGACCAAAAATTTCCCAAACCCTGTCAGACGAATTTCATAAAGTTCGCTGCAGCAACTGTTTAATCTACAACGGTTGCACGAGACGCGATGCATCGTTATTTTCCTGTATCACGGATACAACGCGGGAAGATCGTAAAGCGGCAATAAGGATTGCAAAGCCACGCGTGCTCGCGATTCCAATGATCGTGGAGCGGCACGAATCGCTCGCGATGAGCGTCCGTTTCGTATCAGAGAGGCCAACCGTGCTTCCATTCCGGAGAAATTGGATGGAACGGGGGTGCAAGTGATCACGATAACAAATTTTCCACGGCGGCGCTGGAAAATACGAAACGACGCCGGGCAGAGATTGCAGTTTACGAGCTGGCGAGCGACAGCGCGACTAGGAAAATTTCCCCGAGGCTCGCGTGTTCCTCCGCCTTTTGTCCACTAATCTTATCGTTCTTTCTTTCCGGCAACTTAATGGAATTTTAAACGTCCGCGTCTTATCGCAGCTGCGAGGGCTAACGAGCGTCGGGCAGAGATCGTGACGAAGGGTTGGCCTACGTAGCATTCGGCCCAACAGCCAGATGTTTTACTACATTTTCCACCTAACGATCCCTTGGGATATCACGTTTTAATTTTTCCAAAACAGCCAGATATTTTACTGCATTTTCTACCTAACGATCCTTTGGGATATCACGTATTAATTTTTTCATAACAGCCAGATATTTTACTGCATTTTCCAGCTAACGATCCTTTTTTTCCAGTCCAGGAAGTTTTCGTTGTAAGTAGTATTTTTCTGGTGTAAAGAAATATTTTGTTTTGATATTGTATGCTCACAGTATCTCGCTTTTTTTGTATTAAACTCGATATCGACTGCAAAATTTGAGAATTTTACTGGGTGATATTGAGAAGAGGGTTAAATAAAATTAATTATGATTGTCATCGCTTTTGTCGAAGTTTTAAATATCGTTGGGATCCGACAAATTTTGACAATTATTATATATATTTATTAATAATATATATATGATATATAATTATCGATAAATATTAGTTTTGATTAGCCAAAATTAGTTTTAACCGATTTCTGTAGTAAATCGATTGTATATGATTGTAAAAGTTAATGGTGATTTTGTGTAACGTATTTATTTGTAAAATTAATTCATAATTAAGGAATAATTATTGCCACGGAGAAAAGCAGAGAAGCGTCTTATTTTATTTCGATAATTATTTTATAAGAACATAGTACAGAGTTATTGGAAATACATTGTTCGCTTTAGACACGAATGGAAGAATAATTTTGAATTCGCATTTAGCTGATTTATGAGGAGTACAAAAGAATACCAGCCAGCTGTGGAAAATAATCAAGAACCGCGTTTAATCTCCAGCAAAGTAAAAACAAGGGCCACTCGTCAGGAGACCGTATTTAATTAGCCCTTGTTGCAATTAATTTACGCGAGAACCTGAGCGCAAGTTATTTATTCTTTAATTAAACTCTGGAGGAGGTAGCGGGTTCGGACGATTAAAATTATTAACGCGTAATTTGCCTCGATGTTCATCGAACTTTCTTAGAAGGAATGTAAATTACGGAAACTGCGTGGGCTTTTTATAAGGAAATATCAGGCATTCGACGCTTAATTAGCACCCCTTTTTACCTCGAGTTATCGCAGCCTGATCGAAATCAATTTCCTTCTAAATTAACCGTCAGCGATGCAATATTATATTTTCCGATATTTTCACATTTAAATATGCATAAAGTTTATTTACCGATAGTAATTGCTATTTAAATTATATTATATTTCACTGTAATTAAATATTCTTATACTTCTGGTACCCGTAGTTCATTTTTAGAAAA
>NW_027470620.1:0-35170 GCF_051020765.1 Lasioglossum baleicum
TTTGAAAGATTTTATTCGGAAGTCGATGAAACGCGTGATGAATCGTTGAGTAATTGCTTGTAATAATTCTATAAGGATCGGTTGAGCAAGAACTTGAAATTGCAGGGTGCTTTAAGCACGTTACGTGGTTGGGAATGGTAAAGAACGAGTGGAGGAATGTTGTTTATGGTGTATGATGGAACTTGTTACTAGAGATAATTTTAATAATTCTACCTTTTCTTCAGTTTGAATGAAGAAATATTGCTTTATTAGTTCTCGGTTTTCTTCTTTTTTCAATTTGAACGTGATATAGATCCTTTTTACAGAGTACTATTAGATACATCGTATTTTGCATCGTGTAATATGAGATTTTAGTAAATTTGTACGAAATGAAACAAGTTTCTTCTCTTCTAATAACATTCAATAGTATTTCACGTTTCTTAGTTTCCTACAACGAGTCTGAATCTTTAACCTTTGCACTCCGAATTATATTTCAAATTTGTCACCAGCAACTCCGAACGCTTTTAAGCATTGCATTTGAAATTTACTTCGACTAAAAAACAGGGTAATTGAAATAAACAAAGGAAGAAGCAAACATGATTAAACGTCAGTTTCATTTATACTATCGTTGCAATTTGTAATTTTCAAGTGACAAAGGAGTTGCTGAGATAAGTACGAGCCGACCGAATATACAATCTTTGGCCTGTGTACTTTGCATATCAACCTCTCTCTGGAGCAATGAAATTCAATTGATATCGCAAAGTTAAGCTTAACTGCAACGTGGTTACACGATCACAGGTTGATCGGCAAAGAACGCGGAATAAGAGAGAAACGGACTGAAACCAAGGACGATCCACCTGGGATTCCCTGGCGAGACCACAAAGCGATCTTTCAATCACGCTGGAAAAATACGAGACATCCATGTGATATTCAATTCCCATGCGATTAACGCGGCATTCGTATCCAGCAGTCGTGTTGCGACATTAAGCGACCGCGAGCACAGCGCATAAAATTAAGATTAATCCTGAGATGTCCTGAGCCTGGCTGGACGTGTATCCGCCGGCAAGCCGGGTAATTCCCCTGTGTGATAAATCATTTTAATAGAAGCCTCGTAAATCATCGACGTCCTAAGATAGCCGTAACATTTGGCAACAACTCGAAAAATGAATTTTTTTCACCCGCGGAAAATTAAGGTACACTTCGTTTTCCTCGTGTTTTGGCATCGATGCGGATAAGAGAGAAAGAGAGGAGTTTGAGAGACGGATAGAGGAGAGAAAAAGAAGAAGAGACTTCGTGCATTACGACATCAAACGATTAATCAACCGCAACTCGACCGTTTATCAGGAAAACTGGGACCCGCGTTTTTTTAACCAAGCTGTATCTTTCCTATCTTACCACGCCGTGTATATCTTTTTACAGGACTCTCTGAAACGATTCTTTCGTTCTTGCTGAATTTCTTTTCCCACCAGGACTTTCAGTTATCGCTCGAGATCCCGTGAAATTGCCAGAAAATTCGATTATTTTCGTGTTTACGGTTAAATAAATAAGCACAGAGTGTCGATATTAATATGTATTAAGCGATGCTCGCCGGATGCGGATTTTATACAGTGTATGGCGAATTAATTAAGAAGAGTTGATTAATTGGATGTTACATAGATATCAAAGAGCGTAAATAAAAGAGAGAGTTAATCGAATTTGAGGATAACCCGAAGATAATCACGAGGTTGATGGTTAAATTATTTCAACGAGTCTGAGAGAGGAAGTGATTGAAGATGAGAATATTCTCGTCTTCGCGGTACTAAGGTAGTAAATAATAGCCTGCATCAACGCTTCCTGATAAATGCAAATGAGTATAGCGAGCAAATAAGTAGCAAGTAAGCAAGTTCTAATCTGCATATCTAGCTTCATCGAGGCCGTGATTATGCATAATCGATAACAAAATCATCGCCCAGTAGATCTCATTTTGTATATATATACATATTCTTCCTTTTCAATATTTTTATTTATTTCATTTGTTGCTTAACATGATATTTTTATTATGTTTCATTATATTTTATATTATATTTAATAAATATTTTTATATTATTCGTTTTGGAGAAATTTGTTGTTTAACACATTGCGTACGGGTGACGAAATATCTCGTCTTTAACCAGTTGAACGTTGTGACCGAGCGACGAGATATCTCGTTTTCAGGTTTTTTCAATTGATAATTTAAGGAATTAAAAATAGATTTTCTTATTACGTTACCAAGATGATAAAGTTCGCGATTTAATTTGTAAGGAAATAACTTTATATCTTATCAGAATATAATATCAAATGAAAATTAATATTTTATTAATTAAAAAATTAATCAAATTAATCGCAAATAAAATTTATTAATACCAAATAAAAACTAAATTAATAATAAAATGCGCGAGCAAAATGCCGTACGCAATGTGTTAACATGATATTTTTATTATGTTTCATTATATTTTATATTACATTTAGTAAATATTTTTATATTATTCGTTCTGCAGAAATTTGTTGCTTAACATGATATTTTTATTGTTTCATTACATTTTATACTACATTTAGTAAATATTTTTATATTATTCGTTCTGGAAAAATTTATTGCTTAACATGATATTTTTATTATGTTTCATTATATTTTATATTATATTTAGTAAATACTTTTATATTATTCGTTCTGGAAAAATTTATTGCTTATGTGATATATTTATTGTTTCATTATATTTCATACTATATATGGTAAATATTTTTGTATTATTCACTCTGGAGAAATTTGTTGCTTAACGTGATACTTTTATTATGTTTCATTATATTTTATATTATTCGTTCTGGCGAAATTTGTTGCTTAACATGATATTTTTATTATGTTTCATTATATTTTATACTATATTTAGTAAATATTTATATATTATTCGTTCTGGCGAAATTTGTTGTGTAACATGATATTTTTATTACGTTTCATTATATTTTATATTATATTTAGTAAATATTTTTATATTATTCGTTCTGGCGAAATTTGTTGCTTAACATGATATTTTTATTACGTTTCATTATATTTTATATTATATTTAGTAAATATTTTTATATACGTTCTGGAGAAATTTGTTGCTTAACATGATATTTTTATTATGTTTCATTATACTTTATATTATATTTAATAAATATTTTTGTATTATTCGTTCTGGCGAAATTAGAATTCGATGATTTCGAAGAAAGAGAAGAGGATTTTGAAATCGATGATTCACAAAAGGTTTAAAGGTTTTCAGAGAAACAAACGAGCAATAATCGAAATATAATTTCACGATACACAGGGTAAAGGAAGATAAAAGAAGTCACAGGTCAAAAGGTTACATCCGCGGTCGCTGGCAATGTTATTTTTTCAGAGTGAAAAAGTTATTATTCGGTAAATACTTTCCTCGTCCGAAACAAAACACGTTTTCATATCTCCGGCTATTTTCACGATCGTACGCTCCACCTTTATTTACTTTTTCGTTTCTTTCAACAGGATTATCAGTTTTCTGTTTTACCATCACCCTTTGTTATTTCTTCCTCTCTTGACCTCTGTTTTTCTTCCGCTCTTCGCCCTCCCCTTCGTATCCATATTTTTGCGAAATCCCTACGTAGAAGTTGAAACACGGCTGGTCGATTTATCGCGAAAAAATTTCGGTTCGTTCTCCTTTTTTTCGCATTCGGAATATTATCGCTGAAAAATCGTCGCTTGACCCTTCGTTTGATCGACAAACGTTTAAAATATCTGGAAATTAAATTCGCTATTCCCCGATACAACTCCACGCGAGCAGAAGTTAATGAAATTTTATGCTCCGACTATGATTGCGAAAGACTAAAATAACAGCGTGCATAACTATAAACAATAATACGATTTTCAACCGCGTTGTTCGAAACGATTTTTCCTCTTTTCACATCTTCCCTGATAAAGGCATAATTGCGTTTTTATAACACATACGAAACTTTCAATACGTTAATTCGATCGGCTAAGAGCTTTCGCGACCCTTTTTTACGAATTAGTTTCCTCGAAAATACACGATTTTCAGGTATACTCGAAATTTTTCACTTGCTGACCTGCTTTTTTTCACTCCTCGATATTAAAACGGAAAGACGAAAAAATACAACATCCCATAACTTTCAAACCACGCGAATTTTTCGCTATAGCATTATATTATAATCTTATAATCCTCTTCGAAAATCTTTTTCATAGAAACGGGTATCAAAAATTTGTTGGGCAAAAAAAAAAAAGAGATCGATTATTCAAATGCGTAAGCCTCCTTCGCGACTGAAAAAACAATACGATATTTCATTCGCAGATTTGTTTCGAAGTTACAAAATATATTTCAAACGTATCAATATTATATTCCAAATAAATCCGCCATATCTCGATAAATCGTCGAACGTCATCGAGAGTCGTTTCGAAATGTTTAGAATCGGGCAGTTTTCAAAGTGAAATAAATTTCAATGACTGACATCGTAAGCAATGGGATAAAAAAACAGAGGAAATACATGATTCGCTTTGAAATTTCAACGAAAGCGAGGTATAGAATATTCGAATTAGTTTCGAACGTAGAACTAAAATGTAAAATTGAACAAAATGCGTGTGTACGTTTTCGAAAAGCGTGCGTTTGAATTTAATAAAGAGTATCAAACGAAAACATGGGAATGATTCTGTGCTGTATTACAGGCGACATTTTTCCCATTCCCGTTTCATTACCGGCGAAATGATCATGGTTATTATGGATGCGCGAAATACTAAAAGCGACACAATGCTTATGACAGTGCGTTGGTAAAATACAGGACGAGATAACGATACGGCTTTCACTAATGTACGACTCATTAACCGCGCGGTGAAATTCTTCCGAAAATTACGCGAAAAGTCAACGACTCCGGCGTTTTAATAATTTAATTTTAATAATGATTTTCTTAAATCGCTCTATCGCGACGGTGTTAAATGAAGCGAGAAATTAGCGTTGCCAGCAAGTTCGGCAAAGATTACGTCGAGCATCTAATTGAATGCAAATTTTTTCTCAAAGCGGTGCAAAAAGCTTCGCGTCTTAATAAAAATGGTATACGCGAAGAATTTGTTAAATCTATCGAAACGAAATCAAGATGAACTATCGCTCAAAGTTTTGTTTAAATGTTCACTTTTAACTGTTACATATCGGTTATATTATTAGTTACGTTAATAAATTAATACATATGTATGTTTGGAATGATATTCGAAGCGAGAGAAGGAAAGTTGGAACGAAAAATACGTAGGAGTGATTGAAATTAATGATATTGTTGTTGCTTTATTTTATGACTCGAGAAATTACTGCACGAGAGGAATACTTTTAAAAATTTGATACCATTTGCGGATCTACGTGAAAAAAAATTTACAATAATGATGAAAAATTGTAATCGTCTACTGTTGCAGTCTTTTTTACCGTTGCCACCATTATTTGGCGTATTTCGAGATGAACTTTTTCATTCGCCGATAAATTAACGTCAACGGGAATTATTAAAGATATACCGAAAGAGAAATACAAGAATTTTTAACATCCACTAGAACATTTTTGAAACGTAAACGGCAAGTACCGAGTGAAAAATTTTGTAAATTATTCCCATTATGAAATGCGAGTTATTTCGTTTTATAAAATAATTATAATTTGAGACGACGTATTATTTCATATTTTTTAATTATTGTGTAACGAGTAACGAATATCATGTGTTAAAATATTAATTAATTTATACTCGGGAAAATTTTCTGTTTAACGAATTATAATTATTATGCATCATGGAAAATATTAAAATCTATGTGATAATAAAATAATATTCAAGTATATTTTACGAAATATTTAGACTACATAAAACAATATCTTTCACCGATTATAATTAAAAATTCACGATCGATCGTTATTATGTAATTTATATATATTTCATCACGATTACTACGTGTTCTGCTATATGGAAGATTCGCAAATGATATAAAACGATAAATTTCAAAGAATTCGCGTATATCAACGCGACATTATGTTAGACTTTAGACCTGCTTCGAGTATGATGCATAGTGTAGGCGATAATTATATTATTGTACATGTGTTATCGACGAAAGAGGGCATCAGATATGTGTGTTATTCGATAGAGAGTGAATTACATTAACGTAGAGTTTGATAGGGATGCAACTACGATATTAGAGGCCCGACTGTTCAGCTTAATTAGGAAGCATTGTGATATTTGTCGGCTCGAGTCATTAGGTAGGAACTAATATAAGCGTGATACGTGCATGTTACTCACGTACTCGCACGGTTTCGTGCTACGTTCGTGCAGAAGCTTACCTGAAACGAGAAAACAAGGTTTCGTTAATATCTCTCACCTTACGTGACTTTTACGGTATAAATTAAAATAGCGAAGAATTAATAACACGCGTAATAGAATTTTCCCAAATATTTTACCGGTTTAATAAGCTATTAAATAACGATTAGCAATATTACTGCATGATAATGCACGATCACATAAAGCTTCAATTATTGTTGACAAATTAACTTCTCTACAATATGAAATTTTAACGCATTCTGACTGATTGTTACCTTTTTTGTAATTATGAATTATTTTTAAGAGAAAAAACAAGGATAATAATCAAAATGATACTATATAAGACTTTGAATTGTTTATTAATTCTGAAAATAAAGATTTTTTTTTCAAAAAGGCATATACGAAAGATTTTTATATCAATGATAAAACGTACAATTCAAATACTTGTGTCTTTTTTCACGATTTTCCTGCATTTACATGTTTTGAAATATTTTTTAAAGATTTCAGTATTTCTTAACGCATCTCTTTAGTACTATACATAAAGGTGGATCATTGATATTTATAATTATATTATATTATAATAACCTTTTGCATTTGACAATATTTTGGCTGCGAAAGAGTAGAAATTTACAGATTTTCTGCTATAAAACTGACGTTATTTTTCTGAGTGGTAAATCAAAAATCGTAAATTAATTAACATGTGAAATTACTTGATTTCGATATCTTGTTGTGTAATTTTAAATTTGATGTATTAATTAATATGGGTCTTCAAAATTTTATGCTGATTGACAGTCGCTTTTCGAATACAAAAGGTTAATATTTTTAATTTCAGAATTAATGACATATTGATATATAAATATGTTTCTTTTATTAGCAAGATGTAAATTAGTATTAACGAAGTGGTAGCAGATCATGCTAGATTGTTCGTTTTTATAATTTTTTTTATTCCTAGGTCTCATAGATGACAGTTCTTATTTGAAAAACGTTTGTTCACCACGTTTGTTTTTAACACTAAACCCACCACGATCAAAATGACCGGTAAATAAAAAAGAAGTAGAAGCTTTAAAAAATGGAATAACAGGAGACATTGGGAGAAAAATCTATTAGAAGAAAAATCTCGAATACGAACAATTAGGATGGTAACATTGAACATTGAGTTTTTAATAAAAGTTTAAAAAACGGCGACTTAGACGATGGTAGATTTATTGTTAAACAGAAATATGAGTAATCAATAAACTATTATACTTTGTCGTTGTCAGAAAGTCGTAGATGCCAATAGAAATTATTTCGATTTTAAATATAATAAATAATGTAAAAAATTACGCTTTCTGTTTTTTATTTTTATTCAACGCACGTTTCATAATTTCCAATCTAATATTTCGCATTCTTTTAGGATTCAATTTAAATTCGATACTAATTTCGATACCAAAGAAATAATCATCTAAGATTATACTGATTCATAAATATATTTCTATATGTATTTGAATTTCATTCGCTTTAAGCAACTATCAAAAAATTTCTGTATTATTTGTCATCGCGTTTATCACGAACCTTATTCGATACAGGCAAATAAAATTTGTCACTTACAATTTAGCCATGAAACATCAGCAGAGAATATAAGGACACATCATAGAACAAAAGTATACAACGAATAGACGAGCCAGACAAAACAATCTTTTCCATTCTGAGCATATAAATTACCTTTTCGTTCAACATTTCGTACCGCGATCAATATGAACGAATTATTCACGTTGTCCAATGAAAATTGATAACTTTATCGAAGATTGAACGAGCAGCTTTCAAACAATCGAAGTGAACGATGTCTACGTGGTCGACCGGAAGTCGTGATCCACGGTGAAAAGGGTACGAAGGAAGGACAGAGGAACAACGAGTTAGGGATTTAACGAGCAACGTGCTTTCGAAGCGAGCAAATGCTCCTCGTTTTTCGAGGAGCGATCGAGGCCGGAAGGCGAAGAAGAACAAGCGGAATGAATCACGCGAGTGGATTTCGATCATCACCGAAGGAATTCAACGTAGAAAGGACGAAGGAATTACCAAGAACGAACCTCGCACTACGAGATAATAATCCACGCACGGTTAACGTGTCAGAAAATTTGAAGAAACATTCAACTGTAATTAATTACGTTTCATTATGAATTTCGAGAGTGGAGTAAATGCTTAGAGAAGAGATGGATTTAAAAATTCTGCGCCAAGAAGTTATAGTCGGGAAATGGATTGCTGAAAATTATATAAAGTGAGTTTATACAATATATAATAACTAAAGTTAGTTTGAATTGAAGGAATTACCAAGAACGAACCACACATTACGAGATAATAATCCACGCACGGTTAACGTGTCAGAAAATTTGAAGAAATATTCAACTGTAATTAATTTCGTTTCATTATGAATTTCGAGAGTGGAGTAAATGCTTAGAGAAGAGATAGATTTGAAAATTCTGTGGCAAGAAGTTATATTCGGGAAGTGGATTGTTGAAAATTATATAAAGTGAGTTTATATAATATATATTTATATTTTATACGTTTGTCTTCCTGTTTTCGTTATACTTTTGGTTTTGCATTAATCTCGTTTATAGTCGTACTGTCCATTGCCAGAGTCACATTTCAACAAAGGAGATTTTCTCGAAAGTGTTCCCTTTTGTTATTTCATTTGAATTTTCTACCGATATGAATCTAAACGATATTCGTATAATTTTTTTGTACGAGTATAAACTTGGTAATAATGCTGCAAAAGCTGCACGCAACATAAACCAAGCGTTTGGGGAGAATACAGTTAATGATCGAAAAGTGCAGCGTTGGTTTGAAAAATTTAGGTCCGGTGATTTTTCACTACAAAATGATCCGCGTGAGAGACTCAAAACGTCTGTGAAAAATGATGATCCGAAGGCATTGGTGGAAGCGGATCCAATTGTATCCACGAGGGAACAGGCTACCAGGATGAAAATTGACCATACAACAATATTGCGACATCTTTCTGAAATTGGCAAGGTGAAGAAAATGGATAAGTGGGTACCGCACGAACTAACTGAGCGAAATAAGCTGAATCGGTTGAACGTATGCTCATCGTTACTATCCCGATTTCATCGAGAGCCATTGAAATATGAAGTTTTGCAGCACCCAGCCTATTCACCGGATCTCTCGCCAACCGACTTTCATTTTTTTAAACATTTAGAACTGTTTTTACGAGCTAAACAGTATGAAAATGAAGACAGTTTGAAAAATTCGATATCAGAGTTTATTGATTCTAAAGATCAGAATTTTTTTAAGACAAGCATCAATGCTTTAACCCTTTTAGCACCGAGCGAAAGAAGCGTACTTAAGCGAAGAATACCGGGCCGAATCGGCGAATTTACAGAGGTTTGCGAAAATGCTCATAAAATCGAAAGTAGGAGTGATATTTATAAAATTTAAAAAGCAGCATATTGCGAAATAAACGGGGAATGAAACGCCGCCAATTGTGTTTCGATATTTATTGAAAATCATAAGAATAACATAAATATAAGGCATCATGAAAATCGTATAAAGTGATTTCTCTTTTTCAAATCGTAATTAGATATAAAAAAAAATCACCGTTTGGTCATACCTTTATATATATATCAGATAGTAAGATGTATTAGCATTGCATTTTGCAATCATTTGCAATGAAATAGTTGGTTTCGGATAGCAAAACGAAAGGATAACGCTATGATGCACGGCAAGCGTCAGACAGATCTACTACACAAGTAGATCATGCAGCTGGTAATACGTCACTAAAAAAAATATCACTCGGCACTAATCGGCATAAGATATAAATTTTTTCACTTGTGTTGCATCGAATATGAACCATTTTAACATTTTATAAACTTATTCTAAAACGCAGACCTCTTGTGACGAGTATAATAAGATATATCGTCGTTCGGTGCTAAAAGGGTTAAAGTCCCGTCGAGAAAAGTGTATTGAAGCAAATGGAGCATATTTTGATCGAATAAACAGCTTTTGAAAAAAGATATGCCGTTTCATATATTCACTTAAAAATCCGACATGTCATATGCACCAATCTAATAGTTTATGGCGAAACACCGCCATGGAACCTTGTCGAGTCAATTCGAGAAGAATCTCGCTTCTAATAAATCGGCTATCCATTCTTGTTGATCATTCTCGTTCGAGTGCGCGATTACTATTCCTCGGACCTAGCTCCATCCGTTTCATCCCCTCGGTTTCTTTCACGGCTTGGAACGATACGCACCCCTATACCCTTCCTCTACGATTCAATTATCCATTCGACGATAGGTCCGCGTCTCTCTGGCCGGTGAACGATTTTAACGACACGGTCGCTCGCGTGGCCGTTGGAACGCCGGGAAAGAACGGAAGGCGAACGAAACTTATTTCCGGTCAGTGCCGTACGGAATCGAGTGGTCGCGTGTGCGCTCGAGAGAGAAAGAGACAGGAACGAACCGAGGGCGGAAGAGTGAGAGGGAAGAGGAGAAAAGAGGAAAAAAGAAGGGATCCATTACGCGAGGGAGATCTCTTTCTCCGCGAGAGGCAGAGAGAACTCCAAGAAAGCCAATTAACGCGGAGACGGACGTTTCCACTGGCTCTTGTATTTTGCATTCGACACGCGTCCGGTGTATCCCCCCTCTTCTATTTTCTCTTCCTCCTCGTCCTTCTGTTCATCCTCGTTATCCCTGTCTTTTCGTCCCTTTTCTTTCGTCCTTCTGCAGCGGTTTCCTTTTCCGTGCCTATGACTCCAACCTTGGCGAGTTTTCCCGCTTTTCGTAAATTTATGTTATTCGGAAAGTCATTTTGTTCTTCTTTTTTTATTTTCAGTGAAAATGTGACAGGATTTTATTAATCAGAAAAATAAGAAATCTGGAAATGAAGTTGTAGCAACAATGATTGCTCGCTAGGTATTTAACCCTTTTAGTGACATTTTAGAGCGAAAAAGTGGTGCTTATCTGAAGAAATACCGGCCAAATTTTACGATTTTACTAGGATTTGAAAAAAGGTTTATGAAATCCAAACGGAAAGTAATATTTACATAATTCGAAAAGCAGTGTATTAATCTTTTAGAAACGCACGTCGCGGATAGCATAAAACCGTTCATCACGATTTCTGTTACGACATTACGTAGGAATAGAGTTCTAAATGAATAATCCAAATTAATGCGGTTTAGGCGAAACAAATGAGAAATAGAGCAGAAAATGTACAATACTGTCAAAAATGGCGCTATCCACGAAAGTCACTATAGTCGGGTGTCGTACTTAAGAGGTTAAGGATAAAATAGAGAATAAAACAGAAGCGCTAGTTTTTCTATATTCATTGAAAATTACGTAAATAACAAAAGTATAAGTGATCAAAACAAAAAAAAGAAAAATTGATTGCTCTGTTTCAAAACGTAATTGCACATAGGAAATGTCACCTTTTTACCATAACTTTATATACATATAAATGTTCATAAAAAAAGTAAAAGTTGAGTTCTCTCTTACAAAACGTATTTGCACATACAAAAAGTCACCTTTAAATCATAATTTTATATGGACCAATTGTTATGAAGTATATACTTTAAATTTCCAATATATTTTTTAACAAAATAAGTAATATTGCAGAAGAAACATAAAAAAACAACTCTATGGCACATGATAGGCATGTTTCGCGTGATCACAAACGGTCGAATTCGACAAATTTAACCTCTGAGCAATCTCACGAGTTGTTATTCGCCGGTTTGCATCTATCAATGCCTTTATTTTGTCTTCATTGTCATTTTTATAAATTATATATATTTCTATGAATCTGGGTGCGCCGGTGACCCCCATGACGTCACTGCCAAGTTGAGAGCCGGTCACCGGTGACCCCCGTGGCATTCAACGTGTTAACGAATCGAAGCCAACGCACACGTCTCCTCAAGGAACCGATCGTTACTAATCGTCGTCAATTAAGATGGACCTAGTGACGACATACACCAACAGAGTACCTAATTGTATTTTTTCAACGTGTTAACACTTGGACTGCGGGTATATTTCGCCGTCAATTTACGCGTGCAGCGGGAGTTTTCTCATGAACCGCGAGGGATTTTGGTCATTCAGTAAAATCGCAGTAAATCGGAAAACTACTTCGTATTTATCAACGAAAATTTTTTATTTTACACTTAAATATATATATATAAAAAAACAATAATAAAAAACCGCGTTTCAAATTGACAGAACACGACTTGTACGCTTTGAAGGCAGGAACTCGATTGAAGACCAAGTAACTCAGCAAAAGACCGAGTAACACGACAATCGAAATTTGTGGGAAAAAAGAATGAGAAAATGTTGTCTAGCAACGCTACAACACACGTATAATGTTCCACATACGTGACATGTATGTGTGACATTGTATATAATTGCATTGTAATTATACAATACCCGCTATCCACCACAAATCTACTAAATACGTATTTTTACGTGACCCGCACTCCAGTGACAAATTGCGAAAAACGTAAAAGTACGTTGCCCGCAGTGTTAATGAACTGCCTCTTATCTCGATACTGTTCAGCATTTATATCGGTCCTTGACAGAACTATGTAATTTGGAATTTCAGAATTCGAGGTGCAAGTGTAGGGGTTACAGAAAAACGAACGATAATTATTGCTCCATACTCCATCTGGATATTTAACATATGTAACAGTCAATCTTCTTCTAAGTGCCATCGTGTTTCACCTGAGCTGCGAGATCGGCGCTATGGGAATTTCCAAGGAGCAATAAATCGCCGAAAGGGTATTTCAAGGATTAGCAGTTGAGAAAAAAAGGAAATTACTTTCCGAACAACCCAATAGTTTCCAGTGTAAATAGAACAAAGGCGGAAAACGAGGCAGCATCTCGCGGCCGGCGTGCAACAGCCGTAAATCACATCAAATTTCAACGGCGCGGGTTTCAGCCTCGCTTGGTGAAAACGGATCGTTCTGGTCAAATTAGCCGAGCATCGCCGGAACGTCTCTGTAGCCGTGTAATTGACGTTGCTCTCTTTTTCCTCTCGTCCTTCTCTATCTATCGGTGTTCCCACGGTCTCTTCTGCTTCGCCAATCGAACGGAAATTTTCAATCGTTTAAAGCTACATCCACGGATTGCCCTGACCGCCGCGACTCGTTCCAGAAACCTGAGTAAACGAAGTCGAGGGATTGCAACTGAGGAGTAAGTTATTCGATCGTGGTTTCGATCTACTGTCGGACCATCTCGAGAAGCACGGAAAGAGAATGTTTCTTACTCGCGGTTGTTGCGAATAAGACGGGAAATCAACGTTCTATATGAGCCGTTCAGTGCACACATCGATTAATTGCACTTTTTGAAAAATCTTAAATTTAAGTGTCAAAGCACTTGGTATAGTCATAACTTTTTATATTTGTAATAACTTTCCTGAATAATAAAGATTAACACCGTTAACACTAGATTTACCGGACCCGTAAATTTGACGGGTAAGTATCTCCAATTATACAATATTAATAGATTTAATCAACTTATATTAAGTTTGTTAATATCGTAGTTGTATTTAAATTAAACTCATGGTCTTATTTTTTAAAGAAAATACGTAATTTTCTTTACCGCAAATCTGACGGGTCTCAATAAAGATAGGTATTTCAAAACGTCTGTAAATCTAGTGTTAAACGATAAAATTTGTTTGGTCATTGAAAAATAAGTAATTTATTTCAGAAGCCATTTTGATTAACTCCATACTCTAATGTAATCGTTGTTTATAGAATATAATGCAATATAATCAAAACATGTAAAAAGAAAGCGTCATTTCATCTAATCCAAATGACCCACCAAGATTTTTTTTCGACAAAACCTTTAGAACAATCGATCATTAATAGAAAAGTAACCGTCACAGGGTTCCAGTTAATTGGATTAAAATACGTTGGATCAAGTTAGAAAGGTCCAAACCCCATCTCATACAATTCAAATGTGATTATAATGAAGATACAGAATTTAAAGCCATTAATTTAAGAAAATTTGTATTAGGTAGATCGCAAAGTTTGAAAAATATATATCAGCCTTTATTATATCCGAAAGGTAGAACTGTGACAAGAGAAAAATGGAGAGACATGATGGATCTGCTAAAATTCATTCCTCCTGTTAAACATGATTACTATAAAAACTTGACAACAAATCGAAATGACGAATCCTCGCATACAGCTGATGAAGAAGACATTATTTATAATATTGCTGATGAATTAATCACAAACAATATATTATAACAAAACTGTCAACGTTCATTTTTATGGAAAAGCTGTAATAAAAATATATAATAACTAACTTTTTCTGTAATAAAAAACTTAAAAATTTAAAGACTGAATTTAACTTTACTACTTTTTTCAGTTGCCAAATTGATTAACTCCACCAGTCACATGAAAACTGTAACCTTATTGACGATTATTTTTTGGCTATTCTTTCTTATTAATTTTATATACCGTTAGATGAAAGCTATATCTGTATTTATGCATTCTACGTTATATATTTGAATTTATATTATAACAGGAATTTTAAAAAACAATATACATTATTTCATCGCATTTCTCCACTTTTTGTTTTATGGAGTTCATCGATGTGTGCACTGAACGGCTCATATGCTGCGATGCGATTGCAAATCTTCGAGAAGATTCGTGGGCTAAGAGGAAGATTTGTATGCGTTTATCAGTCGTTCAACCCATTAGAGACGAATTTTATAATATACAGGGAAGTTTTTTAATTTTTCAGAATGGAAGTTGCGTTGAATACAGCGAAAAATAATTTTAGCGTTGTTATCAGTGGAATGTATATTTTTTAATTCGGAGAGTTTCCCTCGATTTGTTGTTTTTATTCGTTTAGTATGCACCGAATTTAGGAAGGAGTTAAAAGATTTATTTTTACTTCGTGTAACTTTTTATGGCTGACTTAATGCATGGGATAGATATTGGAATCCTGATTATACGAGTTTAGAGAACGAGGTTAGGAAAGCATAAATACACGCTCAATCTTTGTTTGATAACAGGAGTAATATAATTGGAATACGAAACGTTGAATTTTTGATATTGTACTATAATGTATTATAATATTCCCTAACTTCACTGACGTTATTCATACACTCGCTATTTGCGATAACCTACTCGCTGCTTTCCTTATTTTAACCTGTCCTTTCATTCAAAATTCACAAGGAAATATTAGTTTTGCTAGAAAGTAATTTCGTTTTTTTTTTCGATAGCGTTATTTGTTTCACTATTTTTCTGTCAAGGTTAGAATTTTTTCTCTCAACCCTTTGCACTCAAGAGACGACTCTCAGTCGCCATTTAATCAGATTCTAAAGATCGATATTAATCGATATATTAAATTTAAAATTACCCATGTCTAAATTAGTCAAAATTATTCCATGTCTTAATTTTCATAGGATTTCTTACTTACCATTTTAAAAATATCGTTAACTGTATGGTAGAAGATTTTCGAATTACTATTTTTCTCTAACGAAAAAATCATCGAGTACAAAGGGTTAATACTTAGTAGCTCACTCCTTTAAGTTCCTGTAGAAACAAATTCTGTGTAATTTTGTTTGCAACTCGGAATAACAAGCCTTTAGAAAAAGTGCTTAGTATTGCTGCCAGTTTTTATTTACTTTTCAAAAATGACAAAAAAGGTTGAATAATATTAAATGTAAAACAAAAATAGATTTATAGATATTATCGATTAATCAGATGCTGAATTGTTTGTAGTTCATCGGTCACAATTTTTACATATGTAGATTTTGCTCGGTTTCCGCATACACCTTTTTTGCACATATTGCAAATAGTTGTGGTCTTATTTTTATTGCAATATCCTAGTTGACACTGTTTATGTACAGGAACGGTGTCACTTGAACTTGGTATATTAGCTTCTCGTGGTTTTTCCCTTGAAGTCTGATATTCAGAAGCGAGTTCTTCAGCTGGACGAAACGAAAAGTCTTTCCTTGATATATTTTCATCTGTCGTGTTTTTATACAATATCCAGTAATTTATTCCAGCTAAATCTAAAACATTGAAAAAACTTGAAGTGGTCACCTTCTGGAACCTGATTTGACAGTATACTTTCGTGCCATTTGGTCAGTGACATCGACAGCAAATTTTGTTTTGTTATAAAAAGACAGTTTCGAGTAATCTCTCGTTAGTTTTATCAATTTTTACACGTTTGTGTTTTGTACTTAGTACAAGTACCTTCTTATTCGGTTTACTCTTGTAAACTGTAAGTGTACATCCATTTGATTCGTACATCAACGTTGAGAAACGGGCCATGCTGTCTTTCTTCCGTTTGCAAGATTTCGGGAGTTCCCTCTTGTTTGCACGTGTTGTTCCAAGCAACGAAGTATTTTTAGATAGTAATTTTAACGCAAGAGGAAAACTGGTGAAGAAATTGTCCGTTGTTATTGTTCTACCTTTCATAGTATATGGTTCTACGAGTTTCGGTACAACAAATTCACTTAGTGGGGTTGATGAATCTCGAGCCTCGTCTTTTCCTAAATAAGGAAAGCCACTTATTACATATTTAGTTTCAACGTCAGACGCCAGCCAAAATTTTATGCCAAATTTCTGAAGTTTGTTTGGTATATATTCCTTCGTTGGAAAGAGTTGCTCATCCATCGTAATATAAGTTCCTGGTTTGAAGCAATTTTGGCTATTTTCAATAAATTTGTTCCAAACTGTTGAAACTAAAGCCCGAAAACACGTTGCAGTACTTATCAATTGTTGTAGCTGCCCCTATGTCATTTCATTGCATAGAAACATGCACAGTCATTTTGACTGGTACTGGTATAAGTGTCAATAACAAAAAATATATTCGTTACGAATACATATAAAATAATATAAAATTCATAAAACTGATTCTTTAGTTATGGCTACAAAAGTCATGATATTCATTTCGAAACGAAAGTGTTACGTGCAGTAGGAATTTTGATTTGAAACTGCAAAACCAGCTATTTTAACTGGTCTGGTAAATCTAGTGTTAAGCATGGTCATTTAGGCAGCGTATTTCATGAAAGTGTCGTTTGTTTCGTTTTCGCTCGTGTTATTTATCAGATGCGAGGGGTTTTAAGAATGTAGAATTTGTTACCGCTGTATAATTATGCAGTTCGTTTCGTTGATATCGTTTGTTGGATTAGGGGAATGAGTTATTGGATAAAGAGATTAACCAGCGGTTTACTATGACAAAAGTTCGCATTATCTTTGTAATGCAGCGATTTATGAAGTTTATGCGAAAGATACATGGACAGGAAGAGGAATTTACAACAGCTCTTTATCCGGAAGCAGTTTCTCGATGAAGCATTGTGGAAATATGTTTCAATTTTGCGAAATTCACGCTGCTTGTGTAACATATCGCTAACAGACTGTATCCGTTGAAGTCAATTGATTTCCTTTATTTCTCGTTTCAGAATAATATACATGAAATATTTTACACCTGAAGACACGAGTTTGAAATATTAGATTACTTATTATCGATATATTCCAATTAACTTTTTTACTAGATTTAATGAACCACGAATATTCACATTGAAAGTCGTGTTTCAACATAATCATCTTTGTATCTTGTATCTATTCTTCAGAAAGCTGATAAAGATAAAATTAATTACCTGCTCTGGATTCGTTGTTATTTTTGTATTTAGACTTGAATTGAAAGGAGACTCGCATAAAAGGTAATTGTGGTACTTCGTAAAATGGTAGCGGTATTAATTTGAACGGTAATTGGGGAAAACAAATCCTATTAACGATTCACGGTCTTAGTTCCCCTTGGAAATGAACAACGGTATTACCGTAATTCAGATTCGGAGTGAATATGTTAAACATCCAACAATGATTATTGGATTCGATTTCCTGCTATATTATGGATTACGTCACGTGAAAAGAAACCTCGTTTCAAGCATTCTATGCTGTTGTACATGTGTTCGATTTAATTATTCAATAACGCACATTCAATATTCTAAAACATTACATTAATCACGCAAATGCGAATTGATCGAAACGGCTATTGCATTATGATAAACTCGCAGCTCGGTAATGCCAAGAAATGAATGACCGTTTGTATAGTAACAAGTTCCGCAACTGTAAGAATACACCTTTAGTTCCTAGATTAATTGCAGTTGTTTCGCTACTTTGGCAACAGGACTTTTCAACTGCATATTGCTATTACAGCGATGCAGTTGTAACCTCGTTTCAAAAGCAGGAAGACAAAGACATATCCAAGCTTTTCATCCCTTTCGCCACCACGAAAATGTATAATAATAAAATAATAAATGGGAATAATAGAAAATAATAAATGAGAAAGCAGCAGATCGATAAGCAAACGTGTTATTACGATTATTTAATTTCACATATTTATTTGTGAATATTTATATTATTTTGTATTATTTATGAATATCATTTCACAGTGATTCAGAAGACCCTAAAAAGTAGCCAAAAATGAGTTCTCATATTTTCATAAATTGAAAGTGTCATAGTATTCTATAATAGATACTTCGAAGTAGCTATTTCCCAAATTTTATGCAATTAATTAATTATTGTTGTTCTTCGGAGCGACGAACCTCGCAAAAGGGAGAAAATGAGTAACATCATCTTCGTGTTATCAACGTCTCGTTAACAAAGAGATTTGAAGTAATTAAGTTTCCTTTTTTTGTATCTGATAGTTACAAGCATCTAGTATGCAAGAAGCATTGTACTTTTGTCGAAAGTGAAATGCTAAACTATGAATTTTAACGTTAAGCGAGGAAATGTCTGAAGTTTTTATGGTACGTCTTACTTCCGAATACCCAAAACATGCCATAACACGTCGTACAGACACAAATCAGGTATCTGGGTATTCTGCAGAATGTTTACTACAACACTGACCTGGCCCATTTTGACCGTTTTGCAATTTAACCGAGTATAGCTTGATCGAACAAAAAGGGACCGTCGGATTCTGTAACGAATCTTTGGCTATTCAGCGCGAAAGAAATTAAGATTCTAAAGAACATCTCATTAATTGACCCCCTACTCCCCCAATATTTTAACCCTTTGCACTCGAATGGCGACTGTCAGTCACCATGAAATTTCGAAGACTCATATTAATTAATATTTCAAATTTAAGATAATATACCAATATGCGAAATATCGAAATCAAATAATTCCACGTGTTAATTTTATGCGATCCATTATTTACCACTCAAAAAGATAACGTCAGTTGTATACTAGAAAATTTGTAAATTTCTACTCTTCTTTAGCCAAAAAATCGCCGAGTGCAAAGGGTTAACCCTTTTAGTGCCGGGCGAAAAAGATGTGCCTATGCGAAAACAACCGGTCGAATTTCACAATGCTCATAAAAACCAAACGAGAAACAATATTTACATGACTCAAAAAGCAATATACTAAGGATGAAATAGAGAACGAAACAATGAGACTAGTTTTGCTCTACTCGTTTAAAATTATATAAATATCAAAGGTATAAATGTTCATAAAAAAAGTAAAAGCTGAGTTCTCTCTTACAAAACATATTTGCACATACAAAAGGTCATCTTTTAATTATAATTTTATATGGACCAATTATTATGAAGTATATACTTTGCATTTTCAGTGAATTTTGTAACAAGATAACAAGTGGTGCGTACATGCGTGCTATTTTTTTTTTCTATCCATAATTTAACCCATTTGCATTATTAAGCGGAATAATCCGCACTCAATATCTGTTGCTTGCCTATTTTAAATTTATGTATCACACAACTATGTGAAAGAATAAATATTTATACTATAGCACCATATAGAATGAAAGGAGTCTTCCAAGACTTTCAATGAAATTAAGTGTAACAAACGAACTCTTGATTCAAAAATTATACATATATTATCCCTTTGTACTCGAGAGGCGACTCTCAGTCACCATTTAATCAAATTCTAAAGATCGATGTTAATTGATTTATCAAATTTAAAATTACCCACCGATGCATGGATCGTCGAGATACAATAATTCCATGTCTTAATTTTCATAGGATTTCGCATTTACCGTTTTTAGAATATCGTTAACTTTATGGTAGAAGATCTCCGAATTACTATTTTTCTGTAACGAAAAACTACCGAGTGCAAAGGGTTAATATATGTATAATTTCTGAATCAAATATAAGTAAGAGTTCGTTTGCTACAATTAATTTCATTGAAAATCTTGGAAGACTTGGCAAATGGGTTAAGCTTTATAAAATATGGGAAAGAAAAGGAGTGTCGAAGAACCAAGTACCAGTAGAAATTTGGAATTTTCTAGTAGCGGTTTCACATTTGAAATTTAGAAAAATATTGATAGAACAATTAAGGGGTGACTTTAGAATACCAACGCAACCCCAACGTCGGGTGTCGAACTTACAAACAGAAGACAGGTTACGGAAAATTTCACGTTATTCGTACGGCTACAAAAAAAGATTGCACTGTTTGCTGTATTCACATTGAAGACTGTTGGAAGAAGTACCACACCCAATAAAAATATAAGTAATTTTGTGTAAATATATCGTTAATCTATAGAAAATAAATTTATAAATGTATACAAATCTATGCATTAAAAACATGCATCTATTCGTTTATTCCAATTCCTATTATTTATCTGAAATTTTCACTTCAGTAAGTTTTCATAAAATCCAATAAAGCGATATTAATTATGCACCTTTTCTCGCTCTGGAAATGAAGCACTTAATTTCCTAAAAATCCGTCGCCCTACTGGTTACAGTTTTAGAAAAATGCGGTCGTTCGTTAAGGGTTAATATTCCAAGTGGAAAATAGTCATTCTTTATAATCGTGGTATAAATCATCGTAATACCGACCTTACGACTACTCGAAGTATGTCAAAACCAGATATCTCAAGGAATAATCCGTATGCGTAAAATTTTGCGACTCGGAGAACCATACATTCTTATAAACCTATTTTTGCAAACAATAGCACTGTGTTAATCCTAATGTTATAGTAACATTACATCAATTTACATTTCTTAAAACTAGATTTACGGGACCCGTTAATTTGACGGATAGGTTGCTTCAATTATACGATATTAACAGATTTAATTAACTTATATTAAATCTGTTAATATTGCGATTGTTTTCAAATTAAACCCACCGTTAGTTTTTTAAAGAAAATATGTGGTTCTTTTACCCTAAATCTGACAGGTGTCCGTAGAAATAGGTATACAAAAAAACCTCCATAAACCTAGTGTTAATAATGACAATCGAGGAAAGTATTATATAACCGAGGTAAAAAGCATCACGAAGTCGAAGGGCATCGAGTTTCTGAATCGCGATATTCAAATCGCAGCATCTGGACCTTTGAATAGGAGTTAGTGGATTCCGATCTTCGGAGACCTTGGCCCGGAATACCCTAGTTGGAATTCCACGGCATCAGGGTCGCAGAATCGAAACAGCAGCTGCGGAATCGTGGATGCAAGTCCTTCGAGCATACGTCGTGAAAGTCAAGGTCCCTGGATTTTGGGATGCAGAGATTCCACTCTTAGCTCCGAATCCCAAACCCCAGGGGGTTAAGAAGATCGATGTGCTCTGACCCAGCGATGGTTCGACCCAGGTCTTCCACTAGGTTCAACTGTGTTGGAATCTTCTAGCCCTGATGTGGTTTCACCGAGATTCTCTGCCAGCTGAATTGTTTAGCTCGAGTTAATTGACCCCGGTATAGTTTCTGCCAGATAGGAAGATCTTAGGTTAGTCTTGACCGCGTTTTACGTATCAAGGGTATCCCGTCTTGGCCTTTCCTTGCGACGGGTTCATCGAACTTCAGCATGACGATCTTCCGATCTTGTAGCTATCTATGTGTACCTCGCTTCGGAGTTATTCGATTAGTGTCTGTTGATTCTGGAATCTCTTGTGTCGAGTTCTATAATTAAACAGTTTATTTTGAAAGTGACCTAACTCTTCAATTTTTTCCGGTTGCGTTGGTTATATGTACAACTTTATGTTATTTATCAGTAAAGCATTTCAGGTTGCTTATATTCCGAGCAAATATGATAACTTTTGGTACATAAGTTTTCAGAGTTGGTTCAATAATTGGACAGTTTATTTTGAAAGTGATCTAACTCCTTTTGTCAATTTTTTCCGGTTGCATTGGTTACATGTACAACTTTATGTTATTTATCAGTAAAGCATTTCAGGTTGCTTATATTCCGTGCAAATACGATAATTGTTGGTACATAAGTTTTCAGAGTTGGTGCAACAATTGAACCGTGTAGTTTGAAAGTGGCCTAACTCCATTTGTCAATTTTTACCGATTGCTATGGTTATATGTACAACTTTATGTTATTTATCAGTAAAGCATTTCAGGTTGCTTATATTCCGAGCAAATACGATAATTCTTGACACATAAGTTTTCAGAGTTGGTTCAATAATTGGACAGTTTAGTTTGAAAGTGGCCTAACTTCATTTGCCAATTTTTTCTGGTTGCCATGGTTACATGTACAACTTTATGTTATTTTTCAGTAAAGCATTTCAGGTTACTTATATTCTGTGCAAATACGATAATTTTTGGTACATAAGTTTTCAGAGTTGGTGCAACAATTGAACCGTGAAGTTTGAAAGTGGCCTAAATCCATTTGTACTTAAATCAAGATATTTACTATTGATAATGTCTGAAGGCAGTGATGAAGGTAATTTTAATTAATTAGTATTTAACACGTCAATCTCAGATTTTGGAAATTACGTTAGTTGAATAACCATTACGTTTAATTAATATTAAACTTAAAATTTAATATTAAATTTTAGAAATTATTTCATCCATGAGGAAGAATAGAACAAGACCATTTAAATGAGAATGAAAATTTTAAAGTCCTGAATTTATTATCACGTCGGGGTAGACCAAAGAAGTTCGAAAATATTGTATTGACATAACTGTATAAAAATATCAGTCAAATTACAACAGCAAAATTTAAGGTTACATAATTGACATATTACGATATATACCACCGTCATAAAAGGAACCGTGACTGGTTATATATGACCAACGTTGCAGTCAAAGTGTTAATAAACGTTAAAATTAAACTAATAACAGTGTACACGTTTGTTATGATTTGGAAGGCCTTGACAGGTGCGTCAAAGTAAGTCGCTCTGTATCCATCTAATTAGTAATACGTGTGTTGTACATATCATAAAAGTGCTGGTATATTTACGTCATTATCGCATTCGAGTCGTGTGTCCTGTACTAGATTAGGGGATCCATAGTCCAGGAATTTATAGATCCTACGATCAGGTGATCCATGGTCCAGAAATTTATTGATCGTACGATTAGAGGACACGTGTGTTGTACATATTATAAAGGTGCTGGTATATTTACGTCATTATCGCATTCGAGTCGAGTGTGCTGTACTAGATTAGGGGATCCATCGTCCGGGAATTTATGGATCGTACGATCAGGGGATCCATCGCCCAGGAATTTATAGATCGTACGATTAGGGGATCCATCGTCCAGAAATTTATAAATCATACGATTAGGGAACACGTGTGTGTTGTATATATCATAAAAGTGCTGGTATATTTACGTCATTATCGCATTCGAGTCGTGTGTCCTGTACTAGATTAGGGGATCCATTGTCCAGGAAATAATAGATCGTACGATCAGGGGATCCATCGTCCCGGATTTTATAGATCGTACAATTAACGGATCCATCGTCCAGGAATTTATAGATCGTACAATTAGGGGATTCATCGTCCAGAAATTTATAGATCGCATGATTAGGGGACCCCATCGTTCAGGAATTTATAGATCGTACGAACAGGGGATCCATCGTCCAGGAATTTATAGATCGTACGATTAGAGGATTCATCGTCCAGAAATTTATAGATCGTACGATTAGGGGATCCATCGTCCAAAAATTTATAGATCGTACGACTAGGGGATCCATCATCTACGAATTTATAGATCGTACAATTAGGGGACACGTGTGTTGTACATATTATAAAGGTGCTGGTATATTTACGTCATTAATGCATTCGAATCGTGTATCCTGTACTAGATTAGGGGATCCATCGTCCGAGAATTTATAGATTGTACGATCTGGGTATCCATCGTCCAGGAATTTATAAATCGTACGATTAGGGGACACGTGTGTTGTATATATCATAAAAGTGCTGTGTATATTTAACGTCATTATCGCATTCGAGTCGTGTGTTCTGTACTAGATTAGGAGATCCATCATGCAGGAATTTCTAGATCGTACGATTAGGGGATCCATCGTCTAGAAATTTATAGATCGTACGATCAGGGGATCCATCGTCCAGGAATTTATAGATCGTACGATTAGGGGACACGTGTGTTGTACATATCATAAAAGTGCTGGTATATTTACGTCATTAATGCATTCGAGTCGTGTATCCTGTACTAGATTAGGGGATCCATTGTCCAGGAATTAATAGATCGTACGATCAGGGGATCCATCGTCCAAAAATTTATAAATCGTACGATTAGGAGATCCATCGTCCAGGAATTTATAGATCGTACGATTCCACGATCTTCGGATTTCCTCAGGATGGACCTTGTTGCGTTCAACCATGTCGAGGTCAGGGAATTCGAAGTCCCGTGTCATGGAAATGGCCCTTACTTGTATCTCTGGGTCCTTGCAGTATTATGGCCGCGGTTTGACGATCCCAATGGGACAAGGATGGAATACATAGTTACCTGACTATCATTCGGGTTTCATCCTCGCGTTAGCATAATCTGATACTTTAATTCATTTCATTACCGATGTTTTTCTAATATCTCTTATTACCTCGAATTTCCGTGCTTTCGTTTGTGACTATTTTTTTTAGTGGCAAGATTAATTCCTTTTTTATCGAGGAAATATCGGATCTTCAAGATAAAACAATTAAAAACAGCAAAATTCTAATTATAAACGCAAATAAAGGATAACGCAGTTTAAATAATAAAAATAGTAAAAACATAACACAATTTAAATAATAAAAATAATAAAAGGATATGGCAATTTAGATAATATAAATAATAAAAGAATATCGCAATTTAGATAATAAAAATAGTAAAAGGATAACGCAATTTATAAAAAATTCACACCTTCCGATTATCACTTATTTCTGTCCTTCGAAAATTTTTTGCAGAGCAAACAATTCAAGAACAAAGAAGATATCAATCAAATAAGCTAGAGATAAGACATTTTTTAAAAATGTGATATACAAATTGCCATCACACTAGCAAGAAGTCATAAACAATGATGTCAATTATATTATTCAAAAAAGTTTATTCAAAATATGACAAATTTATTCTTTCGTTTCATTTCAAAAACGTACAGAATTTTCCGGTAGACCAAATATGTCAAAGAATTAATTACATCATCCCGCTTTAAATTCTCACAGTATCTACATCTTCTCGATTCTTAACAAACGAATTTCAATAAACGATCCAGCTTTTAATTCTATTCTCCACGTGCACGGTTAATCGTGACGAACGTTTTATCACTTTCATCGAAGTACATAGAATTTCCAATCGCTTACTCAGAATCATATACCTCTCGTACATCCGTGATATCGATTTCCGAATTTCTATTTTCCACGTGGAGCAAAATGTGCTAATATCCCCTAAATCCGTGTCCGTTACAATTAATCCGTTTCGTCTGTCACACGGAAATTAATTCCTCCGTCGAAAATTCTGCGCCGGATGGAGAAAATTCGAATTACACACGGATCGTGACAGATGGGCCGGGTATCGATGTATCGTATCGAAAAGACAAGTTAACGAACGGTCGCACGTTCCTGCGAACACGAACAACAATCCGTCGAGGATTTTCCTTACGGCGTGGCCCGTTTTCCAGCGATCCTTGCCTCGTGCCACGAATTTATCGTCCCTCCGCACAACGGACGTCAACGTAAATCGTGGCTGAATGACCCAAAATAAACTTGGCGGGGGAAACGCCAGCGCGGCTGGTGTCTACCGCATTGGGGCCATAATTTAGCGCTAACCAATATCGCCTAACCAAGGAACGGCTGAATATTGCGTTCCGAAGATAACACGGGAATTTGTAAGCTTTATCGGGGATTCTTCCGCAATCAGCTGGCCCAGCACTCGTTATTCTAATCCGTCCTTCGCCTGTTATCGTTTCTTTCCGCCTCTCGTGCCCTGTCGATCGCGGCACCGCAATAAATTCCGCTTATGCCCGTGTAACGAACCCTTTCGTTGCTTCCCACGATACACAGCAGGCTGCAGTGGATTTCAAAAACGTTTCAAAGGCATCTAAAAGCGTTATTTTTAAGCAAGCAGCGGCTGGGGATCAGGCGAGCTTTACGAGCTTTTGCATCCGATCGATGAAGGGGAATTGGGGAAAGGTGAATTACAAAGCGTGCGTCCCAATTTCCTCTTCTTCTTTTTTTGTTATTTTTATTTTTCACGGTATGTTGGCTGGTTGTACCATGGGGAGAGGAGCTCTCGAAAGTGAAGGATTTTTATGAAAATTTTTCTACGGAATCTCGCTTTCGTTTCACCCTTGCCGGAGCATGTCGTGGATGTTCTTCGTTAACAGGGGTCCCCCGGGTACCTTGTTGTTTTTCTGTTTTATCGGCGAGCTAGCGTGTATTATCGTTTCGTTGTAACAGAGGATGCATCGAATTCGTCGGGTTTGTTTGTTGCGTATATTTGTTTTTATTACGGTACTGCTGTATGACGAAGAATATGACACTGGTTTCTGAAATGTATAAGGGAATTCTCTATCTAATGAATTGTTCGAAAAGTCATTTTGTTTTTTGGTGAAAATGAAGTACGATTTTTTTTTTAGATTGACGTTTAATGTGATCGTGAACGGTTGTATTCGATAAATTTAAACGTTCGGCAATCTCACGAGTTGTTATTCGGCGGTTTGTATCTATCGATACCCTTATCTTGTCTTCACATATATCATAGCATATTCACGAAAATCTTCTGTTCTAAGAAATACACGAGTTTCGTCGATTTAACTATTTAGTCACTAGTTTCGAGAATGCATCGAATACGTTGGGTTTGTTTATTGCGAATATTTGTTTTTATTACAGTACTTCTGTATGACGAAGAATATGACACTGGTTTCTGAAATGTATAGGGGAATACTCTATCTAATGGGTTGTTCGAAAAGGCATTTCGTTTTGGTTTTTTTTTTTTTTTTTTTTTGGTGAAAATGAAGTACGATTTTTTTTAGACTGACGTTTAATGTGATCATGAACGGTTGTATTCGATAAATTTAAACGTTCGGCAATCTCACGAGTTGTTATTCGGTGGTTTGCATCTATCGATCTAAAAAAATCGAATACCGCCATACACGCGGCATGACGTGATATTTTAGGAAATCTGTTAGGTTTGGCCTTATTTATACATGCAACAATTAAGGGCGATCGGCAATTGTTTTTTGTCGTGCTCTGGAATGCATTCCTCTCATTCCTCTCCGAGGATTGAGCGAAAATACATCGTTTCATATGCGGTCAATAAAGTTTGTTATCGTCATTTTCGGAGCACTATCAGTTAGAAGAAAGAGAAACGAAGTCGTGCGTACATGTGTGCCATTTTTTTTCCACGCCCAAAAAAAATATAAGTAATTTTGTATAAATATATCGTTAATCTATAAAAAATAAATTTATAAATATATACAAATCTATACATTACGTACACGCATCTATTTGTTTATTTCAATTCGTATTATTTTTCTGAAATTTTCACTTCGGTATTCTTTTGTACGGATATATCTGTTCATATACTACCTATTATTACTGTAAGTTTTCATAAAATCAAATAAAGCGATATTAATTATGCATCTTTTCTCGCTCTGGAAATGAAGTACTTAATTTCCTAAAAATCCGTCGACTTACTGATCATAGTATTAGAAAAATGCGCTCGTTCGTTAAGGGTTAAAAAATACACGAGTTTCGTCGATTTAACTTTTTAGTCACTAGTTTTGAGAAATATCTTCTGTTCTTAACACTAGGTTTACAGGACCCGTCAATTTGACGGGTGGGTTACTCCAATTATACAATATTAATAGATTTAATCAACTTATATTAAGTTTGTTAATATTGTAATTGTTTATAAATAAAACACATGGTTTTCTTTTTAAAGAAAATACATGGTTTTCTTTACCTGTAAATCTGACGAGTCTCCATAAAGATATATACACAAAAAACGCCCGTAAACCTAGTGTTAAAAATACACGAGTTTCGTCAATTTAGTTTTCAAGTCACTAGTTGCGAGAAATATTCGAATATTTTCCACCAGAGAAATAGAATTCATTATACAGTTGATACATTCATTAGGTTCTTTATATGTTTGCCAGTACGAAATTTGATATTTCTGTGGAATCAACGCAAGCTGGTATTTCTCTGTGGAATCGTTTGCGTCGTCAGACTTTCGGTATCATTGAACTGTTGAACCTGCAATGTTACATTTAGGAATATTCTTGGGTTTAAATTACTTTATTCTATGACGAAAATTAAACTTTTCGTTGAAGTCATTCGATGAAGACTTGAAAGCATGCAATAAGCTAATATCTGAATTGACACATTATTTAATCGCTATGAATTTGTACACGAATGCGATTTAACAGACAAAATACGTGAAACATCGATAACATTATTCAGAAATTCGCAAAAAAATTCAAAAACTCAAATTTTAAGAATTTAACCAGACTTGTTTAGGATCTCAGACTTCCAACCTTCGAGCATTTCCACGAAACAAATCTTCGCAAATTTTCTGCTTACAAATAATTTACGTTTCATTTTCAACACCTACAGCTTCTACTGTTGGCTATTCTACGAAACAAATCATCGCAAATTTTCTGCTTATAAATAATTTTCTTTTCATTTTCAACAAAACGTGAATCTTCGATAACGTTATTCAGAAATTGGCAAAAAAATTCAAAAACTCGAATTTTAAGAAATTTAACCAGTCTCATCTACAACCTCAGGCTTCCAACTTTTGAGTTTTTCTACGAAACAAATTTTCTGCTTACAAATAATTTACCTTTCATTTTCAACAAAACACGAAACGTCGATAACGTTATTCAAAAATTTGCAAAAAAATTCAAAAACTCGAATTTTAAAAAATTTAACCAGACTCATCTACGACCTCAGGCTTCCAACGTTTGAGTTTTTCTACGAAACAAATCTTCACAACTTTTCTTCTTACAAATAATTTACCCTTCGTTGTCAACAATACGCGAATCATCGATAACGTTATTCAGAAATTCACAAAAAAATCCAAAAACTCGAATTTTAAGAAATTTAACCAAACTCGTTTAGGATCTCAGACTTCCAACTTCCAAGCATACCCACGAAACAAATCTTCGCAAATTTCCTGCTTACAAATAACTTACCTCTCATTTTCAACATTCATAGTTTGATTTATGTTTCGAAGTTTAACGATCAAACCGAAATCTATTCGAAATCGGCCAACAACGAAGCACGATCGGCGAAAGCGTCGAACGTTAGACACAGCGTATAAACTCGCATAACGAGATATCCAGTTCGCTCATCTTTTCACCGTTTCATGGGCCCGTATCCCTCTCCCTCTCACCCTCTCTTTCTCTCGGTAGTTTCCTTGGCCCGATATTCGGGGCGAGAACTCTCACGGCGTGGAATTTACATTGAAATCATGGCCGATGTTGGCGTCTGTCGCGTGGTTGGGACCGATACTAATGGCCGGGAGAAAGAGAAAGAGAAAGATTCATGGTTACAAAGGTGTTGGTGGTTGGTTGTGGTGGTTGAGACCACGGGGGTAAGAAGAAGGCGACGTAAAAGGTACACTTCCGCGGAAGTTTCCCTCGGGACGAGGACGCGCGGTCGCCATTGCATGTTCCAGACGTAACGTCGTTTTCTCTCCTCTCTCTTTCTCCTTCTTCCCTTCTCTTCTGGCTTGTATTTTCTTGTTCCTGCCGCGGCATGCAATTTTCCGCGTCCGTCGGAATTTTACGACCCTGGGGTTACGAGGGTAATACGATGTCTTTTTTCGGTTCCAGTTGCTCTATTTTTTCACCCCCTCGTCTCTCTTTTTAATTCCTCCACCACCCTCTCCCACGACCGGCCCTTTTGTTTCCTTCGCCCTGCACCCTTTCTTCCCGTTTCTCCGAGGATAAGAAAGGAAGGAAACGCGGGAAGAGAGAAAGGAGCAGAGATGCACGTAAACGCGAGAGGAGAGGCACGCGATAATTACGACTGGCTGGTGCGTGGAAAACGAGCGGTGAAGTATCATCCGTTGCCCGGCGCCGGCTAATGCGCGTAGATACACTTTTATCCGAAAAAAATTAAGGCAAACTCCGGGTAACGAGCTCGTCGAGGGCTCGTCGACGGCTCGTCGGCGTCTCCTTGCGCTGCTGCTCCCTTTGTGACCCTACGAGGGTGCTTCGTTCTCTGCGTTTAGGCTTCGTCTCGCGACACGTGTCTGTCTAAACTCTCGTTTTGAATCCCTCGCCTTCCTCTGGCTACAATTTTTCATTTTTCTCACCACTTTCCGTCTCGACAGTTTGATTCTGGTCTAACCAGCTGTGGATCAAAGGTGGATCATGGTGTGGGTTCGGTGAGATTGTGATAATTATAGGAATGACGAGGAATCTAACGATGCATTGGAAATTTTTCATACTTTCTGTTTTATATTTATTTATCTATTTTTTTTTATTTTAACCCTTTGTACTTCGTAATTCTGGATGTTAGTTATCAGTTTCTCAGCGCCACTTTTATGAAGTCTCATATTATTTAGTATAGTTTTGGAACTATGTAGTATAATGATATTGGACTTATATGAATTGGTTAATATCGAGAAAAATATATTTAACCCTTTGCACTCGACGATTTTTTGATTAAAGAAAAATAGAAATTTACAGATTTTCTGGTATAAAATTGACGTTATCTTCTTGAGTGGGAAATAAAGGATCGTATAATAATTAACACGTGGAATTATTTGATTTCGATATTTCGCATATTGTTATTTTATCTTAAATTTGATATATTAATTAATATGAGTCTTCGAAATTTCATGGTGACTGACACTTAAAAAGAAATCACTATTTCATTTTTTATGATTTTGTAAAGCTTGAAAAATCTCTCCAATATGCACTGCAGGCCGATTTGTGCACGTTTGAGAATATTAAGTTGTTTGACGTCATCCACCAGGTGTTTTTCTCTCAAAACACACAATACAATCCCGTTTTCTTTCTCCCACATCGAGAATATGTATTAGGTCGTTCCATGTTCGTTCGCGATGATATTTACATTCCTCGTCACAATTTATAAACTATATCGATGATTTACGTCTTTGTCAACGAAATAGAAAGAAGTCGTAGAACAAAAAGACGACCAAATTTTTTCTTAATATTCAAAGGTTTATTCGATATATAATTTTAAATAGTAAACGTAAAAACCGGCACGAATTTATGGGACGAACTAATAGAGTCTCATATCATTAATCGGTATTTTTCGAAATATTCGTGCTATTTACGATTAATCATCTTTTTTTTATTTTAATTGTATGTAGGAGAAGAATTGTATTTTCGTCGAATTCAAGGTAATTTCTAGACTCATATTTTCGTAGGAATTTTTGAACGCTTAGAGATATCGTAGGATTATTTGCAAAATTATGTAATTATATTAGGTCGTCCCATAAGTTCGTTCCGCGGTGCTATTTACATTTATCGTCGCATTTTGTAAACTATATCGATGATTAACATCTTTGCCAACGAAATAGAAAGAAATCGTAGAACAAAAAGGTGACCAAATTTTTTCATATTATTTAAAAGTTTATTCGATATATAATTTTAAATGGTAAAAGTAAAAACCGGCACGAATTTATGGGACGACCTATATACTATATCAACGGTAATGCTAAAATTACTTTTCGCTATATTCCAAGCAGCTTTCGCTGTAAAAAATCAAAAGTTTTTACGGAAATTTTGACATTCGTCTCGAAGGGGTTAAACCCGGGTATTTTTATTCGATAATTATTCGAATTGGTTAAGCCCCGAAGAGAAAAATCGGATATTCGTAACGACTGGTCGCAGTTTGGTTATCGTTTTATGATTCCTTTATATGGATATCGATGATAGCGTAGCTTCGGAAATATTTTAGATTTCATTTAACGAGGATTGTTCGATCAATGGAGGAATGTTCGATTGGGAACGAAATGTGGATATTTTTTAAATTCCATACATTGTGGAATTTATCTGTATGATGAAACTGATATGTAGGTTGATTAATAATTGTTAATATAATCTACAACATTAATGACTCCTATGTAAATTACACGTAAACACAGACTGTTCAGCAAATGTTGAGTTTTGAGAAAATAAAAATATAACGGGTTTTCGAGAATGAGTGTAAGAAATGATCCCACAAATTCTTTATATCTTTTTATATACAACATATAATAATAATAAATAAGAAATATAAATAAAAATATAATGTAAATATATATATAATATTATAAATAAGTAAAATAAAAAATAAGAAATATGTAATATATAATATAAGAAATATGTAATATATAATATAAGAAATATATAACATATAACATAATAAATATATAACATAAAATATAAGAAATATATAACATATAACATAATAAATATATAACATAAAATATAAGAGTTATATAATATAAAATTCTTTATATTTTTTTATATACAACATATAATAATAATAAATAAGAAATATAAATAAAAATATAATGTAAATATATATAATATTATAAATAAATAAAATAAAAAATAAGAAATATGTAACATGTAATATAAGAAACATGTAATATATAATATAAGAAATATATAACATATAACATAATAAATATATAACATAAAATATAAGAAATATATAACATATAACATAATAAATATATAACATAAAATATAAGAGTTATATAATATATAATTCTTTATATTTCTTTACATATAACCCACAAATTTTTTAGTATGTTATTATTACACTGAAAGTCACAAGAGTGTGACCGAACCAATTAAGAACTGTCTCATTACTGTTAAATATATCTAATAGAACGTTATTTAACTGTATTTCTTTCTTCAACCACTGCGCAAATTTAACAAATTGTAACAGTAATTTAGGAAAGTAAGGAATTGTTTTTTTTTGTTTTAGCTTTAAGAAGAAATTCATGATTTGAGCGATGAGTTGAGACACCGGAAAAGAACAAATCGTAATAAACATAAAACAAAGAAATAATAGTCAAAGAGGAAATAATACATAAAAATAAAAGAAATAATAATCAAAATAATCAAAATAACTGATCGAAATAACTCAACTCCAAAAACACAAATGATCATAATTTAATTTAATTTAATTTAATTCCCTGTTTTCAACTTCATAATCCTGAACTACTAACTCTGAAACTCAAATTGTTCTTCTGAAAACTTCGTATATGTTTTACGTTTATTTATCATTGGTTTCTTTATTCATTTCAATAATCTCACCGAACCATCAAGAGTCCTTCTTTTATAACCTTTTAGAAAAAACAACACCTGTTTATCACTGATCCCAGTATTTATCGACTTGGCCAGTTTGAAATCCCATCATCCCAAAAAATAGCATCCTACAGTAATTAATCTCTTCATCTCGTTAACCGAGAGACGAAAATAATTCGAATTATTTAAAATTAGAGAAAAGCATAAATATACTGGCTAGTTTCCCATGCAAAGATGCTACTAAATTATTTAACGCGAAAATACCGTTTCCTCGGAATAAATATTTCACGATGGAATTTTACACAAACCCATGCCCATGGCTAATGTCTCCCTTACGCGTGGCAATCTCCTTTTTGTTTTCAAAGTATCACGCGGCATTAAAGCTGATTTAGAATATCTTCTATAGACACACAACGAGCGCTGGTTTATTTAAACCGTCTATTCTCGGCAGTTATCGTTTCCAGTGATGTTATAGCACCTGAAAGCTTTGAAATTGTACAGTGTTTGCGAGCCGCGCATTCATAAGCGTTACGAAGGCTTTAAAGCACCGAGACTTCGGCTACGAATTTAATTCCTCGACTAACTAAATGCACCGAGAGAACAATTAATAAATCGATGTTATAATAACTGCCGGGAATTATATTTCTGCCTCTGTTATTAATTTACATTTTATTTTTACCATTCGGTATAATTACCGTTCAAATTTCACGTTATTTCCTACATGTCAGATTTGCTTTAATAAATGCTCAAAGAACCATTGAAAGATTAAAAGATTCGGATATACCGGTGGAACGAGGAATTAGAGATTCATTCGGAATTGCGTTTATTCGCGTGAAATTATTTAGGATAATTCCGGAATTCGAAATGGACTAATATCCTATACGATATATAATATAAGCCTTAAATTAAAGGTCATTTGGGAATATTATAATGGTCTAATTATCAAATTAACGAAAGAGAAGCAATTCGACTCTACAGTTCGGCTGTTGCAGCTTGTTAGTAGTCAGATCGAAATAGTTGACGCAGTCACGCGTTTCTGAAATCACGTAGTTATAATAATTAGAGAATACTCGAAATTGTTGGATTTCTTTTTAAGAAAACTATTAATTTCTTCTGAACTAAAATAAACATCAACGGATTAGATATTAGGTAAACCGAAAAGTAATCAAAATTGATTTTTATTGGCGAAAAACATTTATTTATTTAAAACATCATATATATTACTTAACAAAATAATTTCAATCATTTTTCAACACCTTTTGCCAGCGTATAGACAGTTGTTTGATTCCTTTTTTGAAAATGCCCTTCGAATTTGCATTGGTAAACTTTTCCAGGTGCGTTTTTACTTGTTCAACATTATTAAAGTAATTACCTCTTAATGTATGTTCTAACGATCTGAAAAGGTGATAATCCGGAGGATTCTTTTTTTGTAATTCACCAAAACAGATTGTTTTTTTAACAGTTCTTGCTTCATTCGCTCGAGTTGTTTGCA
>NW_027470621.1:0-35137 GCF_051020765.1 Lasioglossum baleicum
GGCTGACAATTAAATCCGCAATAAATCCACCAGCGACGCGACGCGGCACAATAACCCCGTGAAATCTCGGTATAAAACTGAAAAAAATGCCGCGGAGGGGGAGTAACGAGTGGAAAGGTGGACAAAAGGGTGGTAAAGAGAATAAGAAGCACGAATGGAATCGTTAATCGCGAAAGTCGAGCCAACGATTCCGCTTTGTTTTCCTTATCCTCGCTACAAGTGGCGGTTCCGTTGTCGCGCGCCAGCTGACCCACTTTCACCCCTTCTTCCGCGTTTTTCCCTTCCTTTTTTTTTTTTTTTTTATCCCTCTAATTATGAATGAAAACTTCGGCAAGTGTCGCGCGGCAGGAGAGCAAGAGAGGGCGGAGCGGGGAAGCACGCGAACTCTTCTTTCGTCGCGCCGACTCGGCTAGTGGGTACTTTTAGTTTTCCACCCTAACCTTCCACCGACCCCCACCCGCGCCGGGAAACTCGCTTTCCACGGGAAAACCGCATTATCGTAAAGTTTGACGTCGCCTGTCGCGCGCCGTTTTCCCGCTGACAGTTTTGTTCCCGTTTTATTCGCGGTTTAAAACAGGGGCTCGCGAAAATATCGCCGCGGGTTTATTCATCGCGCAACCCCTCCGCCGCGAGAGGGATGATTCTTGGGAGAAGGAACTGGGCTGCAAGGAATCCGACGCCCTTTTCTTCTCACCGCGATACGTCACTGGCGGCGGCGTGTGGTACTCTCCGAGTGTGCTTCGTAGCGGGTCAGGTTGGGTTCGCTTTATATGTGGGTGCTTTTCGGACCAGTGCTTTTTCAGGGGTTAATATTCGCGTGTTTAACGCAGGCTGACTTCCTGGGTGAATGGACACCGAACGGAGAGCGTGTGTTTTAATTTTAATTGGAAATTAGTGTTTCCTGTGCGAGTATCGTCAGCAATTTTGAGTTATTCGACAGAAGAGTGATAGACACAACTTATTTTTTTTAAATAAATGATATGGTAATAGGGCAATTGTTAATGGGGGAGAGGATAATTAAGAAATTAATTAATAGTCGGTATGAGAATGATAGGTACAAATTGTATGGTTTATTTATTTATTTTTTTTTGAATGAATGATACGATAATATATGAGGGGATTGTTAATTAGGGGGGAAGGGGTAATTAAGCAATTAAATAATATTCGTTATGAGAATGATAGGTGGAAGATGTGTCGCTTACTTATTTTTGTAAATAAACTATATGGTAATGAGGAATTGTTAATTAGAGGTGGGGATAATTAAGCAATTAAATAATATTCCGTTATGAGAACGATAGATGCAAGCAACTTTTTTTTAATGTATATGTATGATAATGAGGGAATTGGTAATTAGTTCGTTATGCATATGTATGCATTTTCCGAGCTTCCTTTGTGAGCAACAATTATTCTCTCATTTTTATAAGGAATTTTGAAAATTCGATATTCGTAGCATTCAATGAAAAGAAAATCATGAACCTAACAAAAATATTCTGAACTTTTCACTTTTCAAAATAAAAAAAATACAGATGATACGAATAATATTTAGAAGATCTAATGAACAGGAAACTCTCTCTGAATGAATTAATAAAATTATTCGAAATACTTGGAAGAAGAAAGAGAGTAAGGAAGAACATAATAAAAACAATTGTAATACCTAATGAGTAAGCAAAAAATAGAAATTTAACAATGTTAGGAAGCCGGCACACCTTCCAAATATTATTCCACGTATATTAATCGTTATTTTAATATTAATATTAATATCAAGAATCAATTTAATGAAGAAAATACCTATTATTATAAAACTCATCATCATGATCAGTACTCAATATAATATCTAATGAATAAGAAGAAAGGAGAAATTAAAATTTAAGCATTTAAAATTTATCAGAAAGCAAAGGTATCATTCAGAACTCTACCAAATATCATTCCACACAAATCAATTATTATTTTGATATAATACTAATTTTAATATCGATATTAAAAATAAATTTAACAAAACTATATCAAATATTATTCCACATACCTAACCCCATAAAATTTTTATTATAAAACTCACATCATCATGGTCAGTATTCAACATAGTATTTAATGAATAAGAAGAAGTGAGAAATTTAACAAAATTAATTGGAGTACTTAACAAAAAAGAAGACACGTTTGAAATTCAATAAAAAGCGAATCCAACATTTAGAACTCTTCCAAACATCATCCCACAGATATCAATTATAATTTTGATATAATATTAATTTTAATATCGATATTAAAAATAAATTTAACAAAACTATATCAAATATTATTCCACATACCTAACCCCATAAAATTCTTATTATAAAACTCACATCATCATGATCAGTACACAATATAGTACCCAATGAATATGAAGAAAAGAAAAATTTAACAAAATTAATTGGGGTACCTAACAAAAAAAGAACACACATTCAAAATTCATTCAAAGGTAAAGCGAACATTTAGAACTCTTCCAAACATCATTCCACACGTATCAATAATTATTTTCTTCTAATATTAATTCTAATATCAATATTATGAATAAATTTAACGAAAAACTTATTATAAAACTCGCATCATCTTCAACGCTCAATGAAACGCAGAAACGAGTGAACCCACCCGATCCCGAAAAAATCAGGCGAGCTCGAACTCTGTTCATCGAGAGCCGTTCTTCATCCGAAACATCCACCATCCACGAAACAATTCTTCCACGGTAATAGCTCGTCGAGGCACAAGACGCGAATCAAACGCGAGCACGTAAGCGGCTTATTAAAAGCAAGCGCATCGCGTCGGCTTCCTCGTGGTCCCGGCCATTAATATGCTTTATGGGGCACCGTGCACGCGTCGCGCTGTTCACCGGGAGCATTGCGTTTAATTATGAAACGGCTATCATTTTCGCGAGTACCCAAGACGACCGGCAAGATCGCCGGGGCGCCGTTTCCCCATTACACGGCTTAAGGCTGCGGCACACCTAGGGGTTGCTTCCCCGATCAACCCTAACTATAGTTTACTCCGTTTAATCAGAACAGCCGGAAGACGCAAACAAACCGTTCCCATGATCGTCACTTCGACTCACCCGCAGGAAAAATTAGTTTTCATGTTGTGTGCGTGATTACTATTATATATACATCTCGAGAAAAACTATGTTGCTTTTTGAATCGATTAAAATAATATCGCGACTTCTTTTGCGAATACGATATAACTTTAATAACACTAGATTTACAAAACCCGTCAATTTGACGGATAGGTTGCTTCAATTATACGATATTAACAGATTTAATTAACTTATATTAAGTCTGTTAATACTGCGATTATTTTCAAATTAAACACATAATTTTTTTTTTAAAGAAAATTTGTGGTTCTCTTTACCCTAGATCTCACGGGTGTCCGTAGAAATAGGTATACAAAAAAAAAATCGTAAACCTAGTGTTAAAATAATCGATTCGAAAAACTGTGTTGTTTTTCGAATCGATTAGAATAATATCGCGACTTTTTTTGGGAATATGGTAACTTTATTAACACTAGGTTTAAGGGCGTTTTTCTAATACTTAGTTCTACGGACTCCTGTCATACTTATGAGTAAAAGAAACCACGTATTTTCTTGAAAAAACGAAGGATGAGTTTAATTTAAAACAATAGGATATTAACAGGGTTAGTGTAAGTTGATTAAATCTGTTAATATTGTATAATTGGAGCAATCTGTTCGTCAAATTGACAGATTCCGTAAACCTAGTGTTAAAATAATCAATTTGAATAACTATATTGTTTTTTGAATTGATTAGAATGATATTGCAACTTCTTTTGGGAATAGGAAAACTTTATTAAAATAATCAATTCTCTTCACAAATAACGATCCTACAAGTGTAGTGGATCAAAGTGAATTCACGACGGGTAATATTACGAAAGTGTTCGAAATTAAGTCGAAATTGTCAAGTGCAGTGTCCTTAACGAACTAAGAATGTTTCTTTGGTACAATAATCAAAATATTATCAGAGTTTAAGAAATTCCAATGCTTTACTTTAAGAAGTATATGGAAATGAGAAGATCGATGTCTTAAATAGTCGTGTATACAAATAAGATTTAAAAAAAATGGTTCAATCAAATGCTATGTCACAGTATACCTGGGATTCGTCTTTAGAATTTATTTATATAATGTCGCAAATATGGCGGCATTAGTTCGTTAAGGGTTAAAATATTAGTAGACGATGAAAGTCGCAATATTATTCTAATTAATTTCTACATATATATTAATATAGAATATAAATATACAAATGAGAATGATTTAATAAATTAATTTCGTTTATTTTAATTCACCAACCTTGTTCCTCTTATTCTGTCATCTTTAGTCTTGTTTATTTTTACACTTCGAATATTGTATCATTTTTAATGATAATTTATTGAGCAGTGTTCGGATTGTAAGTAGAAGTTAGGCTAATTATTGATGCAGTTTTGAGAAATTAATGGTAGTTTTAGGTGTATGTGGATCTAACGAGATGAGAATCGGGGTTGAATATTTTATGGGGTCGTGGAAGGGAGAAAATCGGAGAAACAATGGCTGAAAGTTTCTGTATCCAAGATGGTGCTTCCAGATTTGATCGAGCTGTTCCGATTGTTGCTGGCCAAAGAGTAGAATTTTTGAAAATTCCGAGAGGACAGCGAAGGGTAGTTTCGGGTGGTTTATTGGCAAGGGGAAGAGGGGGGGTGCAGCAGATGGAGGAACAAGACCCGTTAGGGGTGAATTAATTGAGAATTTTCCGAGATTTCACCGGTTTCAGTAAGTGACACTTTGTCACTGTTTTGAGAATTCAAATATTCCCTTTTATTTCGTTTTCACATGGCGAGAATAAAGTTAAAGTAATTCAGAATTTCCGGGCCTTTTTGAAGAATAGAACCATTTTTATGATTAAAGAATAGAACAATTATTTTTTAAATGAAGATACTGCAATTTCATTTTGGTATTTTGAAGTTGGAGTGTGTTTAAATATTTTGCAAATCTTTTTAAGAAAAAAAACTGCAAAGAATTATTTAATATAAAATATTCAGTTTAGAATTATTTATAATACAAATACACCAATATTTTCGTGGCATTTATCATTTTTTACAATGCACCAATTATCAAATTTCAATTAATATTTAATTGTTCAACATATCAATAATCCTATATCTCCAAAAATCGTCTGTAATTATTTAATTTCCATATTCCTGTTTCAATATTATCCACAATTATTTTAATTATCAAATTTAGGCTTCTCTTTATCCTCTACAATTAATTTAATTATTAAATTACATACATTTTCTATTTATCCCTAATACTACAACAACGAGTGCAACAAGTTAGTAATTTTTCACATTAAATTCACTCATATTACACTAGAATCCGTATAAATATGAAAAATTAGTATAACATTATCGCGAATAAAACGACTAACTAAATAATCTATTACTCTATTCAACTTCTCATATTTAAATTAATTCTGTGCCACCTATGTACACTATTTTCAATTCGAAAATTGAAGAAGAACGCAATTTTAAAAACACCAACCCTCTACAATTTCCTCCTATCGAATTACCATATTACTACCAATCACTGGAGCCCTGAAATAGCCAAACTGCTTGGAACCTCGAACCACTCTGTTATTACCGAAAATAATCGTTCGGTAGAATCCACGGAGACTTTTCGTAGCCGCCAAACACGCAATTTCCGATTTCTTTTGGAATCTGCGCGAAAAGAGGGGTGGAAAAGGGAATTAGTCGGAGGTGATTCCCGTTTATCGACGATCGTCAGAAGGGTCGGATAACGTCGTTAGCCATTCTCGTCCCGCTTCCGTTTCCAGATCTATACGGCTAATTAAATCCATTGGCGAGTCGTGCACGCTTTGACGAGCCCCGATCGATCGATCGATCGATCGATCGTTCGTTCCTTGCAGCGACGTTAATTGGTGTAACGAGACTTCGCTTCTTTCATCTCGCGGTTACACCGAGGGAAATGATATTCGATTTCCTCCAAGTCGGCTCTCTCCTCGGGAACGATTTATCCCATGTTTAAGCGATTTCATGGAATAACTGGTTAATCTCTCTTATTGTGTCACTTCCATTCCATTTCAATACGAATCACATTCTGCTCCCCGATTTTATATCCCGTCGTACCGTTGCTAATTCCATTTCGCGATTTTTGATCCGATATCCTGGTAATGATCCGAAAAGATTCCAGGAAAATGTTTTTACGACGAATTATTATTCGTCTTCTTAGATTTCGTTTCATTTTTTTTTTTTAATTCGAAGTGAAGAATATTTTTGGGTGTAACGTTACATGGGAAATGAATAAAATGTTAGAAAGGCACGTGACGTGGAGTGAAATATTTTCACGAAGATGTTTCTCAATAGTGTGATACGTATGGTAAGTAAAATTGAATCAATTTCCGTTCTTTTTAAGTACCTGTACCTTCGATGAAATTTCAAAGGGATCGTGAAGGTAATAGAGTAATATTTTATACCAATATTACCTTGCCAGAAATATTTTTCTAGTATTTATAATTATTTCTAATAATTATGTGTAATAATGTAATAGTATACCCCATACGATTTTAACTAATTAACTTTGTAATTATTGACTTCGATTTTTCTCCTGTTATTGAATTAACTTTATTATTGTTATAATTCGGAGTATTCCTTTTTTATCTGTTAATATCATTCCAACCCTTTCGAGAAAAGAATAATTGACACGTTGATTTTGTATTTAACATCGATTAATTTCACAATAATTCGCTCTTCCCAATTTAATCGGTATTATTTTTTGAAACAGGAATGAATAAGAAATTTCTATCAGATGTTATAGAATATTTACTAATCTAGTCGATATACTCGAATAATAAATTTCTCCGTCATTTCCTTTCACGCAACCTGTTACCCTGTTCAACCCTCAACTGAACCCTGCGATCTCCAGTCAGCGCGAATGTAAATCGCTCGCGGAACCAGTATTCCATACCAGTAACGTCCATTGGACACCTCACCTGTCCGATAAAAACCTGTTTCCAACTAAAAACCTTCACCTCTCTTCGCAGCATCCGACTTAATTCAGAATTCGACCGGCAAACTGGTCAGACGACCGAACGAATCGCTTCAAAGGATTAATTCGTCGAATAAATGGTACTTGATAGAACGAGAGGAAGCGTTTTTGCGCAGTTTAATGACTGCCACTGGTAATTCGCAGAAGCACGAACGCTGTTGACTCGGCGAGAGACGGAAATCGAAGGTTCTTAGATGTAATTGATTTATTCGGGGTTTCAATAATACTTGCGCTTCATTTCTACGTACTTTCCTTTCTTCGTTTAGAAACATTTTAGATCACCGTGTATCTATGTACCCAAAATATGACAAAATTTTAATATATATATATATGTAGATACATGATTTATATGTAACAGATACATAATACTATGTTTGATATAGAGATATTGAGAAATTAAATAAAATAAAAGAAGGAGAAAGAATTCGTTCGACTATTCATACCTCCTCTTTAAATAATTTACTGTACATAATTGTACTGTTAAATAGAATAAAATAAAGGGAAAAGTTCACTCGACTACTCACACTACCCCTTTAAGTAATTTACTGTATATAGTAATACAGTAGAATTTTACCCTATTAAATAAAATACAATAAAAGAAACAAGTTCACTGAACCATTCACACTACCCCTTTAAATAATTCACTCTATATATGTAGTAAGTAATAAAGTACAAATCTCATTTTCACCCTATTAACCCTTCGCACTCCTATCTGCAATATGACTCGAGATCACTTTTTATCTCGAGAGATATCATATACTTGAAAATGACATAATACAACAATATTATAAATAAAACTGACATTAAATTAAATTTCTTTCTTCCTTTATTAATTTAAACCACCCTACACTTTAGCTGATGTAAATAAGAAGCCTAAAAGCATTAGTAGAGATACTAGTAACAAAATTGGAATATAATTCGGAGTGCAAAGTGTTAACAAGAATAAAATAAAAGAAAACAGTTTACACCACCCCTTTAAACAACATTATACACACAGTATCACCTATATTTCATATAAAAAATTTATTTTCATTCGAACTCGGTATATACAGTTATATTATTCAGATATGTATATACATAGAAATACGAATTTCCATAGTGATGTCGACATCCGGGACCTCAGACGATCAGCGAGTTCATCAAGAGTGTTCATAAAGAAGAACCGTTATTATTATCGCATATAAGAAGCCAATTAACCCCAGATGATCCGGCAGTATTACCCTAGATTTCGTTTGAAAAACATTCGCGTGCACCCTATGGGATACAAGGAAGCTTTTAGGAACGATTCCCGTTCCGTCCAGCGTCGAAGGGGTTAATTTCTTGGCGAGAAAGGGAAGGAAGGTTGAACGGGCTATAGTTCTCTCTGTGCTCGCCGGTTTTCAATTTTCGATGATTCCACGAATTCGGTAACAGTGTTAGGGGGGTAGAGAGTGTTGGCATCGTGCATCCAGCCACCCCCGGCGTCCCTCTGCTTTTGCGGTGGCTGTTCACCAAGGTATATAGGGTGGCTGCCGCTTCGTCGGGGCTTTAAGACAGCGTGTGTGGGAGTGGGCGTGGCCTCGGGGTGGCCGTTGGCCAATCAGCAGCCGCCGGTTGCTGGCCACCCCCGACCCACGTGGTCCACATCCCCCAACATACATATTGATCTCGTGGTCCTCGCCGACCGCCGCGCCAACCCCTCTCCCACCCTCTCCTGTTCACCCATTCCTGTTCACCCTTCTCTCCTCTCTCATCCTCTCTCTCTCTCTCGCGCCCTTCCGAGATCGCCCGTGTCTCTGTCCCGGCCAACCACCCCCCGGCGGCCTCTCTTACCACCCCTCGGCGACGATCCCTAGCCGACGCGGAGAAGGTCGAGCCTGACCAGCGTGCAAGGAAATTTCGAAAGTAAGCGGCGTCTGGTTTTTCACGGACCTCGTTTCGCCACGGGGTGGCTCGGAGAATACAGGGGTTGGGGCGCAAGAAGACGTCTCGTTTCCGACGGCGTTACCGCGCCGAGTCGCGCGGAATAGAGATTGTTCGAGCGATGGAACGAGCTGCTTTCGGCAACTTCGGCTACCGGGTAATTTTTTCATCTGACAAACTCTTCTTTTCATTACTTTTCGACGGATTAATCACCGCGTTGGATACGTTCTTGTTTGGCAATCTCGCGTTGTCGATTTTGGTTCAACGTGTCAAGCTAGCTTTTTTTTTTTCGCTCTTTGGATAAGACTTTGCTAACGCAGGACGAAATTATTCTGCGTTTCGTGTGCAGATTTCGGAATCGAGATTTGGGGTTTTAGAAACGCGCATAATTGTGGGACGAATTCAAGTCTCGAGTTTTAGAGATTCGAAAGGGTTCTATTAAAGCTTTGCACTTATATATCGAGTGTGAGTTTTTATTATCGTATACTTGAAAATTACGAAATGCAGCAATAGTGTAAAAGAAGTTGATATTTAATTGAATTTGCTTCGTTTATTTAAATTGCCTTATTTTTCAGTCGAAGTAAATTTCAAGTAAATATTAAAAAGTATTGGAAGTTGCTGGTGAGAAAATTGAAATATAATTCGGAGTTCAAAGGGCTAAGGGTTATGATTCTAAATATCGATGTTTATTAACATATTAAATCATAAGTTCGTTCCGCGGTGCTATTTACATTTACCGTCAAATTTTATAAACTATATCGATGGGATAACGTCTTTGCCAACGAAATAGGAAGAAGTGGCAAAACAAAAGGGCGACTACACTTTTTCTTAATATTTAAAGGTTTATTCGACACATATAATTTTAAATAGAAAAGTAAAAATTTCGGCACGAATTTATGAGGTGATCTAATATCAAATTTCAATTTACCTAGTTTCTATACAATTTCTTATATACCATTCCAAGAATATCGTCGATTTAATACCACAAAATCTTCGAATTACCTTTCTGGTAATTTTCAATAACAAAAATCTCCTCTAGTGCAAAGAGTTAAAGTTACTATAGATTTTGGATACTTCTATCGTCGCATCGAAATTTTCCAATGGAATTTCGATTATTCGGTATACTCGTTTCACCGGAATGTCTGATAAATTCCTGAACTATTCTTAGCAGGAACTGCTATGAATTATTCTCAGACATATACAAGGCAGTCGCAGCAGTGACATCTACTCCAAAAAAATTCGCCAATTTTGAATAAAAACGTTCGTAGATAAAGAATGATTATTCCAAAATGAGGAATAATTTACTGTACGTTATAGTAATTTGTATATATGAATTTTTACTTGTTCTTTTCATCTGTTAGAGAGAGGTAGAGAGTGGAAGAGATACATAGTAAAATGGCTGGCGGCTTAATGGCGCCATGAAGATTCAATTATTGCTCTGTTCGAGCCTCCCTCGATTAATTCAAAGGTTCTCAGGTCAAGTAACCAGCTCGTTCCGCATTCTTCGCTTCTGCTGTCTATTATGCCGCTCGTCTTGGTAAATAAGGAGCGAGATTTCCTGGCAGATTAATCGACGTAATTTCACTCGAAGATACTTTCTCCGGTTCGGGATTCTTGGCTGGGGTGCACAGAGAGTGGCTGTCGATATTTTTGAAGTTTGAAAGGAATTACGGGATCTCCTTCGGCAAACTTTCCGGGTTATTTTAATGGCTATCCTCCGTGAGTTATTGTGTAAATCGAGTGAAAACAATTTTGCCCGAGAATTAATTGACAGGGAATTGTTTCAATTTCGATTCATTTCTATATGTTCTTTTACTGTGTCACGTGACATGTGGGAGGTAGAATATTTATTATTAATAAAATATTTTTTGAAATATCGATCCTAGCTTTAATTTAATTTAATTTAACACAATCGTTTCATAAAAGAATAATTATATATAAAATATTATCCTGATTAAATTAACTTATGATTTTTCGACGTGATATTTTGAAGCAAATAAACCAAATTTTAATTTAACAAAATTATTATATTAGTTATTATTAAAGTACTGTTATATCTTGTATATGTTTAGAAAAATAAATTCACAAAAAAATTCAATGCGTATCAAAACCATTCTTCTTTTCACAGTATTTAAAATAATTTATTCCTCGCTAATATATTGTTTATTAGACATATGTTCGTTAGTATTGATGTTATACATGTATTCTTTAGGTATTTACCGTATAAGTTCGAATGTTTATATTTATTTATATATTAAACATTCGTATATCTAAATTCTTAAGAATATTCAACCTTCACCTCAAATATTCTGATACCCTATTAATTTTAAACAACCATTCCAATCGCGTACCAATAAATTAAACCACGAATTTTCCTTTGCACTAATCAAATTTTGCATTAATAGATATTAATACAACAAATTACCTTGTTTTAGTATCTAATTTTTTTACGTTTATAAAATATCACTCACGTTCCAATAAAGTATTCAATAAATTAAAACGCGAATTTTCCTTTACAATAATCGTATGCATACGAATTATTTAAATTCTTATAAACAGTACAAAATAAACTAAGGAAGACAAGAAATAATTCTGCCTCACATATCCAAATTTCTGTACCTTTAAAGATAATCAAAAATTCCTTCCACGAATTCAAGATATTCCAAAATTAATTTACTGCTTAACTTTACTAAAAGAGTTTTCGTCCCTTTCGCATAAAGAAATAAAAACAACAAATAACGCCATTGAAATTGTAGTATCCAAAAAACAGCAATAAATAATTCAATAAATTAACAGACAAATATTCCTTCGCAATAATCAAATTTTGCATCCAATACTTATGTGCATACAAATTACTAACATTCTTATAAACAGTACAAAATAAAATAAGGAAGATAATAAAATTTTTGTACCTTTAAAGATCATCAAAAATTCAACACGTCCGAAAATTAATTCTCTGCACTCTGCAATTTTTTGACTAAGGAAGAGTAGAAATTTACTAATTTTCTAGTATAAAATTGACGTTATTTTTTTAGTAGTAAATAAAAGATCGTATAATAATTATCACGTGGAATTATATGACTTCGATATTTCGCAAATTGTTATATTATCTCAAATTTGAACTGTTAATGAATACGAGTCTTCGAAATTTCATGTTAACTGACAATCGCCATTCGAGTGCAAAGGGTTAATTTACTTCTTCCCTTTCGCATAAACAAACAAAAACAACAACCCCGTTAAAAAACCCTCGAAATTTTTAATCTGTTTTTATCACCGGTGTCTTTGAAGACGCTAAAAAATTCTCGCCGCAAACGGAAGACAATTAATCTACCCCTCGACGAGAGGTCTTCGTCCTCTTTGGCTCTGGCCGAAAATGGCTTTTCGGCAGGGCGGAAAACCGGGGAATTTTCCGTATTCTTCCCGCTCAAAGGGAACCGTTCCTCCTGAATCATTGAACAACGTCACGTTCGTTGTCAGCTTAACGACGAGGTCGGCCGTTCGCGGCTGCCGGTCCCAACTGTTCGGGCCCCCTCCTGGCCGCCCCCTCGTTTCGTACCCTGAAAGATTCATGCGACCAGCCGCAGGCCGCGAAGGACGACAGTCCGTCGAGTAATCGAGTCAATTAATCGACTCGAAATAACCATCTAGCCGACGTTCCCGCGGACGATCGCTCAGCATCCCCTGCAGCACTCGCGACGCATGCAAGATTCATCCCCGTTTCGATCGGCCGCGGGACTCGCTAAGAATTTTACCTGGCCTACTTGCGGCCCGGATCGAGGGGATGAGCATATTGTGTGTACATTGAAGAATTTCTCCGGGAATATACGACAGGGGAACTCGAGACGCGGATTCGGGGAGATTGGAAATGGTGGAAACGAGAGGAGTGCTGGCTTTTAAGCGAACGATAAATGTCGGGAATCGACAGTTCCTATTTTTCAGAGGAAATTTTTTGGATATGACCATTACTAGCAGATTCTAATTCGAAATATCGTTACGGATTCTCGCTTTGAAACTCTTCTTTCAAAGGTTTCATCGCTGAATAATTCTACGCGATCAAGTATTATTGTCCTTTGCACAAATATTTCAATAGGTGCCGGATTACTTTTCCGACTTTCCGTTTCAACCCTCGAAACCCTTCCGTTAATGTTCAAAAATTTATCCTTCACTTTTCAAAAAGAAACTGCACATATTACACTTTATTACTCTTCTGAATCTTCCAAAAATAAAAATTTATTCTTAATATCGCAAAATATAAAATCACCGAAAATCTGCTGTCAAATTTAAAAAATTTAATCCTCGCATATGATCCGATATGACCATTACTAGAAGATTCTAATTCGAAATATCGTTACGGATTCCCGCTTTGGAACTCTTCTTTCAAAGGTTTCATCGCTGAATAATTCTACGCGATCAAGTATTATTGTCCTTTGCACAAATATTTCAATAGGTGCTGGATTACGAAGTCCGTTCTAACCGTTGAAATCGTTGCTGGATTACTTTTCCGATTTTCCGTTTCAACCCTCGAAACCCTTCCGTTAATGTTCAAAAATTTATCCTTCACTTTTCAAAAAGAAACTGCACATATTACACTTTATTACTCTTCTGCATCTTCCAAAAGTAAAAATTTATTCTTAATATCGCAAACTATGAAATGACCGAAAATCTGCTGTCAAATTTAAAAAATTTAATCCTCGCATATGATCCAATATGACCATCACTGGAAAATTCTAATTCGAAATATCGTTACGGATTCTCGCTTTGGAACTCTTCTTTCAAAGGTTTTACCGCTGAATAATTCTACGCGATCAAGTATTTTCGAAAACCTATTGTCCTTTGCATAAATATTTCAATAGGTGTTGGATTATTTTTCCGGAAGTCCGTTGTAACCCTCGAAATCGTTGCTGGATTGTTTTTACAATTTTCTGTTTCAACCCTCGAAACCCTTTCGTTAAAGTTCAAAAATTTATCCTTGAGTTTTCAAAAAGGAACTGCAAATATTGCCATTTTATTCTGAATAACTCTTCTACATCTTCCAAAAATAAAAATTGGTCCTGAATATCACAAACTATTATAAAATTACCGACAATGTCCTGTAAAATTTTTAAAACTCTGACCCTAGCTTTCATACGAAATAGAAAATAAAAAATACTATATATATCAACATTTTATTCCTAATAATTCCATCTCCAAAGAATAGAAGTCTTCTTTATATCTCGTCAAATTTTAAAAATTTAACCCTCACATATTTTCCCGCAGATTCTCACTTTGGCGCTCTTCTTTCAAAGGTTCTTTATTCACCGAATAATTCTACGTGTTCAAGTATTTTTAAAAACCTAACTCCTGTTTATAGTAACCAACCGCGATTGTCCTTTGCCCAAATATTTCAATAGGTGCTGGATTACTTTTCCGGAAGTCGGAAGTCGCAGCCCGAATATTCCGGAAGGTGCTGGATTACTTTTTCTGCAAGCTACAGTTTTCTGCAAGCTCTTATTTTCAAGCTGAACACAAGACGAACAACGGAAAATAGTAATAATATTGATAAATTAGAATCTAGGTCCCTGTTGAATTATTTTAAAACAATTGTACTTTTTTAACTCGTACACAAATTTCGCATACAATTTTGTACGTCTCATGGTAACAAAATCAAGTCAAACATGAATGCCATAAATTTTTTCAAACACCTAAAATTGTAGGGAATTGATTTTATTAAATTTAATTAAAATAATAATATTATCTACAATACCGTGTGTCTCATGATAACGAAATTGAGTCAAACATGAACGTGACGCAACATAAATATATGTATCATAATTTTTTTCAAACAGGTAATATTATAAGAAATGATTTTACTAAATTTAATCAAAATAATAATATTATCTACAATACCGTGTGTCTCATGATAATGAAATCGAGTGAAAAATGAATACGACAAACCACAAATATATGTACCAAAATTTTTTTCAAATAAATAAAATTATAAGGAATTAATTTTACTAAATATAATTAAAATAATAATATTGTTTACAGCACCGTGTGTCTCATGACAATGAAATAGAGTCAAACATGAATATGACGTACCATAAATATATGTATCACAATTTTTTCAAATAAATAAAATTACAAGGAATGATTTTAATAAATTTAATAAAAATAATAATATTACCTACAAGACCATGTGTCTCATGATAACAAAACAAAGACGTAATGTACAATAAATGTACTTATATACAATAAATGTATATATCATAATTTTTGTCAAACGCGTAAAATTATAAGGAATTAATCATGCTAGATTGAATAAAAAATAATATTATATTCAGAGATAGTAATATTCTAAAATCATTTGTAATAGCTTCGACTACAATAACTCAAGAAAAAAGAGTTAAACACGAACGTGAAATGGGGATTAAAATGTAAACAATACCAATTAGGTTCGTGATTAATTTCCCTTGATGTTTTCCTGTTTCAGTTCTGTATTATTCTTCAATGAGTTCGGCTCGACCTGTCTCTGATTTTTACCGTGCCACGTGCCATCGAAGCTTCGAAGATTTTCAAACGAAAATTCGGTGAGTTTACTATACATTTTATATTCTCGTTATTTTTTTCACTGTCCTGAGAAAAATTTACGTAACCGATAACAGAAGAATCGGTTCAAAGATTTTCGTTGGACATTGAAAAGATACTTGCGCGTTCATTTCGTCGAGAAAACTGTGAATTCGCGTAACTAGAGAAATAGAAATTTAGACGCGCTTTAACGATCATTTCCATTAATCAAGCTCGCGGTTAATTTTACACCATGTCTTTCTGCTTCGGTTACGCGTTGTTGATTATGGCACGCGCCATTGGAACTGAAATCGTATGGCTAGAGGTTAAAATAGGAATTTTCAACGTGATCTTGTTTCTCTTAATTTATTTAATTATCAGAGATGCAATCGAAAATTCTATTATCATGTAATACAGAGATTATAACACTTGATTTTTGAGTTTATATGTCACAGCAAATGCGATTAATACGGTGATTATGTATAATTGTCGTTTATTATATATAATCACCACTAAATTTAGTAAATATGACGAATTTTTGAATATTTATCAAATTATATCCTAGAGAAGGAAAAATTTTTTTCAAATAACGTTTATTGCTGCTGCTACAAATTATTACAAATTATTTTAAGTTCGAATATTTATTCGAATTCACCACATTTACTAAACATATGTATTCGTACGTACATAACTGCGGAAAATAAAATAATAAAGAAAGTGCACTCTATCCCCGAAGGAAACTATACTAATTACGAAATTAAAAGTCGAATAGCCGGGTAGAAAATGCGAAATAAAAGTATAGAAAAAAAGAAGAAAAAACGATGGAATAATACACCACTTTCACAATCCCGAACACATCGCAAACTAGATCCAAGAAATAATAAATTCTTTATATATAATTACCGTTTATTATATATAATGACCATTAATTTTGGTAAATGTAACGAATTCTTGAATATTTATCAAGTTAACCGTTCAATCTATATAACCCGTATCCTAAAGACAAACATTTTTCCAAATAAAATTTATTGCTACTCCGAAAAGAGATAATTTAGTAACACATTCTCAAACATGTATTCGTACATACATAACCGAGAAAAATAAAATAATGAAGGAAGTATACTTCAATCCCGAAGAAAACTATACTAATTGCGAAATTAAAAGTCGAATAGCCGGGTAGAAAATGCGAAATAACGGTATAGAAAAAAAAAGAAGGAGAAAAAACGTTGGAACAATACACCACTTTCACAATCCCGAACACACCACGGACTGGATCCAAGACAAAACAGTTTCTCGGTTCCAAAAAACAGTCTCATCCCTCTAACGAGAATAATAGCGTTTCGTGGGGTAGCTAACCGAAGCCTCCACTGGTCCACGAACCGATCGCGTAGCGTAGCAGCGACACAAAGGGTAAGACAAAAAGGCGGAAAAATAATAAAAGAGGAGGAAACGCGGAGGGAGATGAAAGAGGAAACGCGGAGAAGTAGGAGAGAGAGAGAAGGGGGAGAGAGAGCGACACGGGTCAGCCGGTGAAAGGAGAGGAAGAAAGAGAGGAGAGGCTCGCGGACAGAGAAAAAGCTGGAGGAATAACAAAGCAGTTCCCACAAAGCCGGAGCCTGACCTTCCACCCCCCGACGCAACCCCTTTGGCTTTCTGTCGCTCCGCTGAAACAATACCGACGACGGTAAAACAAAGAAATAAACATGAAAAGACAAAGGGCGGCCGTTTGAATCCGTAATTTGCCCCCGCGTTCGCTTTTGTTTTTAGGGGCCCGAGCTGCCCCCCTCGGGCCTTTTCTCCACCGTCTCTCTTTCGACTGCAACCTACCCCCTATGAAACGCGGATTCTACCGTTCCGGCTAGGTCGACCGACGGAACCCTTTCCTCCCTTCGAACGCGGTCTTGAGGTAGGTCCTGGCGAACGCTTCGCGAGATGGGGAGAGAGAGAGAGTAGGAATCGTGAGACGGTTCGGTTCATGGCGGTGTGATTTAGGGGACGGGGTTACCTCGGTGTCGCGAAAGGTGACGGAAATCGTTTGCTTCGGATTTCTTTTAGTTTCGTTTGCTGCACGATTGGCGTCACGTCTCTGGTTGGAGACTAAAATTATTAAATCAAAGGAATAAGATCCTAATCTTAAATTACTAAAAATAAATCTTCAATCTAGTCGATTTATTTTTATTAAATCGAAAGGGTTACTAAAAATAATAAATTTGAATTTGAAATTAAATTAAATTTAAATAAAGAAGTTTGAGGGAGATTTCAGAGATTTTTAGGGACGCAAGGAATTGTTGAGGAGAATTATTTAGGTTTTGGGGAATTAATTTGGGGGTGGGGGTTGAATGAATCTTCAAAATTGCGATGATTTACTCTCTGTTGTCGAAGGTACGTATGTCTAATTTTAAGTTCTAGAAATGGAACTAAAAAGATGGAGCATAAAGTCACCAAAATTTAGCTCTCGAAACCCTTTCTTTAAAGTTCAAAATTTATTCTTCACTTTTTAAAAAGGAACTGTATATATTGCCATTCTATTCTGTATAACTCTTCTACATCTTCCAAAAATAAAACTTCATTCTCAATATCGCAAACTATAGAATCACCCGAAAATCTACTTTCAAATTTTGAAAATCAGACCCTCGTTTTCGTACGAAAAAGAAAATAAAAAATACTACGTATATCAACATTTTATTCCCAACAATTCCATCTGCCAAAAAAAAAATCTTCCTCAATAACCCAAAACTATAAAGTCACTAAAAGTCTCTATCTTGAATTTATCACAACCCTTTCCTCAAATTCCAAAAATTTATGGTTGACGTTTCAACGAAAAAAGAGAAAATTCTCAACAATTCCATCTCCCAAAAATAAGAAAAATCATCCTCAATATCACAAATTATAGAATCACCGATAACCGCTCCTTTTTATATCTCGGGAAATTTTCAAAATTTAATTTTCACATTCGAAAGAAAATACTACATACATCAATATTCTATTTTGAACAAATCCAAAAATAAAAAAATCTACATCAATATCCCAAATTATAAAGTCACTAAAGATCTCCACTTTGGATCTGTCACAACTCTCGCTTCAAATTCCAAAAATTTAACCCTGGTTTTTCAACGATAAAAGAGAAAGAAATACCACATATATCAATATTTTATTCTGAACAATTCCATCTCCCAAAAATAAAAAATCTTTCTGAATATCAGAAACTGTAAAGTCATTAAGGATCTCCACTCTAGAATTCTCATTGTTCCCTTTTGAAACTTCAAAAATTTAAGCTTGGCTTTCCAATGAGAAAAGAAAAAAAAGGTATGCCACACATATGCAAACAATTCCAATATCCAAAAGTAAAAGCTCTTCCTCCAAATACCAAACCATAAAGTCACCAAAAATATCCCATATTACCGAGCTCTAAAAATCTACCCCTCACTTTCCAATGGAAAAGGAAAAAACACCATCACATATACGACATTTAATGACAAATCGATGTAAATTTCCCGAATTAAAAAATTCATATAACACCAACGAGAACACTAAAATTTATTTTTATCTATATGTACCCCAATCATCTTTCGCTCAGAAAACCATTTTATTCTCAACAATTCCATCTTCCAAAAATAAAAGAATCTTTCTGAATATCCCAAACTATAAAGTCAATACGAATCTCCACTTTAGAACTCTCAATGTCCCCTCTTGAAGCTTCAAAAATTTAGGCTTAACTTTCCAATGCGAAAAGAAAAAAAGAAAAAAGAAAAAATATACCATACATATTCGAACAATTCCAACTACGAAAAATAAAAACTCTTCCTCCAAATACCAAACCATAAAATAACCAAAAATATCCCATATTTACCGAGCTCTAAAAATCTACCCCTCACTTTCCAAAGGAAAAGGAAAAAACACCATCACATATACGACATTTAATAACAAATCGATGTAAATTTCCCGAATTAAAAAATTCACATGACACCAACGATAATACAAAAATTAATATTTCTCTTCTTATACTCCAATCACCTTTCCCTCAGAAAGCCATTTTATTCTCAACAATTCCATCTTCCAAAAATAAAAACTCTTCCTCCAAATACCAAACCATAAAGTCACCAAAAATATCCCATATTCTCTAAAAATCCACCCCTCACTTCCCAAAGAAAAAGAAAAAATACCATCACATATACGACAATTAATAACAAATCGTTGTAAATTTCCCGAATTAAAAAATTCACATAACACCAACGATAATACCAAAATTAATTTTTCTCTTCCTATACTCCAATCACCTTTCCCTCAGAAAGCCATTTTATTCTCAACAATTCAATCTTCCAAAAATAAAAACTCTTCCTCCAAATACCAAACCATAAAGTCACCAAAAATATCCCATATTCTCTAAAAATCCACCCCTCACTTCCCAAAAAAAAAGAAAAAATACCATCACATATACGACATTTAATAACAAATCCATATAAATTTTCCGAATTAAAAAATTTACATAACACCAACGATAATACTAAAATTAATTTTTCTCTTCTTATACTCCAATCACCTTTCCCTCAGAAAGCCATTTTATTCTCAACAATTCCATCTTCCAAAAATAAAAACTCTTCCTCCAAATACCAAACCATAAAGTCACCAAAAATATCCCATATTCTTTAAAAATCCACCCCTCACTTCCCAAAGAAAAAAAAAAAAAAAAAAGAATGCCATCACATATACGACATTTAATAACAAATCAATATAAATTTCCCGAATTAAAAAATTCACATAACACCAACGAGAATACTAAAATTAATTTTCCTCTTCCTATACTCCAATCACCTTTCCCTCAGAAAGCCATTTTATTCTCAACGATTCCATCTTCCAAAAATAAAAACTCTTCCTCCAAATACCAAACCATAAAGTCACCAAAAATATCCCATATTCTCTAAAAATCCACCCCTCACTTCCCAAAGAAAAAGAAAAAATACCATCACATATACGACATTTAATAACAAATCGTTGTAAATTTCCCGAATTAAAAAATTCACATAACACCAACGATAATACTAAAATTAATTTTTCTCTTCTTATACTCCAATCACCTTTCCCTCAGAAAGCCACTTTATTCTCAACAATTCCATCTTCCAAAAATAAAAACTCTTCCTTCAAATACCAAACCATAAAGTCACCAAAAATATCCCATATTCTTTAAAAATCCATCCTTCACTTCCCAAAGAAAAAAAAAAAAAAAAAAGAATACCATCACATATACGACATTTAATAACAAATCGTTGTAAATTTCCCGAATTAAAAAATTCACATAACACCACCGAGAATACAAAAATTAATTTTCCTCTTCCTCCAATCATCTTCCACTCAGAAAACCAAGAAAAATTCGACATCGTACACCAAAGGGTTGAACCTATGAAAATGAAAAAGCTGGTGTGTGTACCGCGTGACCCAGGAAAGAAGGTTAAAACGTCGGGTGTCTTGGAAAGCCTATAAATCGTCGGTGGCAGGTCGACGGGATCGATGGCGTCGACGTAACGATGGAACGTCTTTAAAGCGGAAGAGGGGGGTTGGCTGTTCAATTAAGAGTCGTCTCGAGCTGCGGGGCGAGTTTTCAAGGGCGCGGCCTGTCGGCGATCAAAGAAAAGCAGGCCGCGTAAAATTCCTCGGCGAAACTTTTCAGCGGGAGGAACTCTTTCCTCATTTCGCGCGCACTTGAATTATTCACAAGCTTCTTCTTCCCGCTTTTGTTTCTGGGCCAGGGTCGCCCGGCGTCGTCGCAACGATCTCTCCCCCTCGGTCGACGAACTTTCTCCTCTTAAGTAAGACATTTTCCTAACTACTTCGCGCTATTCACCGGGATCCAGAGCGCCGCGACGCGTTATTTAAGCGGACTCGTTCGTTCGCCGGCCGACTCTTAGCACGCGGTTACCCACCCCCTCTCTCGCACCCCCCCGTTCCCATTCCGCTCTTTTACTTTTACTGCGACAACTTTCTCCGTGAATTTATTACGTGCACTGAATTTCACGCGCACCGTGATTCCCCTTTTCCCTTTTTCCGGCCTTGTGCCTGTCTTTAAGAAGTCGCGAGCCGAGCTGCCGGATTTATTGTGCAACCCCGTGTAAACGATAGGGTAGCTTCGTCGAGACGCTGTTCCGCGCTTTTATGTACACAAATTGTTCGAGGATTATTCTTCTTCCTATTTTTCTGTTTTTTTTTTTCTTCTTTTTTCCTCTTTTTTCGGGGAGAGGAGAAAGGCTATTCTTCTTCGGTAACGCGATTTTTGTGTAAGCTGTAGATTGTTTCTTTCTTTTTTTTTTTTGTTTGGGATAATTTTTGTGTAGATAATTGATTCTTCATTTGTTCTTTTTTTTTAAATGTAAGATTTTTGTGTAGATGGATTGTTTTCATTTCTAATTTTAGTAAAACTGTGGTATTTTTGTTAATAGACAGATATTTATATACGTGGAGGATTATTTATCTTTTTCTTCTTTTGTTACAATTATATTTTTATATTTTTTTTTTAGACGATAGATTTTTATATACATGGATTGTTTTCATTTCTATTTTTAGTAAAATTATGGTATTTTTGTCCATAAACAGATATTTAAATAAGTGGAGGATTATTTATCTTTTTTTTCTTTTTGTTTGAATTATATTTTTGCTCAGTAGGAATATTGTCGGGCTGATGGTTCGTTTGCTTGTCTTTTTATTGAAATTGTGGTATTTTTCTTCTTTTTTTTCAGAAGGGAGATTTTTATTTAAAGAATGGATTATTTTCTCTGTCCTTTTGGAAAATAACGGTATTTTCCTTCTGTAGGAAAATTTTCATATAAATGGTTGATTTCTCTCCTATATTTTGGTAATATTGTCTTATTTCTTCTTACAGGAAGATAATGAATTTTCTTTATTTCGTAAAATTGTGGTATTGTTTTCAGTAGTAGATTACTTTTCTTGTTTTGGTAAAAATTGGGTAGGGTTTCTACTATTTGTATATTTTTATACAATCCTTTGTATTTCAGACATTTAAAATAGAAATATTGGAAATTATTTTATTGATTGTATATTAATGATGTATATTAAATGCGATATATATTAAACCTTTACTGTACATTATTTATCGTTCTATTTTCGTGGTATTTGATGACAATACTAATACAAGAAAATTGTATTTTCTTCGAGACTCAAATAGAGATACAAAATATACAAATCCTTCTTGCAGATTTTCACTAATAATATACATCAATTCTTATATCAAATTCAACAATACACCTGTTGATATCCATAAATAATATCCAAAAATATTTTATAATTCATTGCATTCAAATCTTCCAACATTTCCACAATCATCTCTCATATATCCAAACTATCTAACCAAATTAAAAAAATAACCAAACACAACCCACTCAAATTTCACAATCTCTCCATCCTTTTTTTCAAAACAATAAATCTCCAAATTTCCGTCCTTAATTCCGTCGCGACATCGACATTGCGAACACACTAACATAATCAAACTTGGTCTTCAAAAATATCCGAACCACGGTAATTCCTGCAGCAGCACCAACAAACCTAATTAACATGCCGACAAAAGTCCCGTGGAAACTCGAGGAACGCGTCGAATGAAACCTGCATCATCGCAGACGCTCGTTACAACTCGGCAGTTCCCCGATTTAAATCCACCCGTGTTAATCTCTAAAATTAATACACTTCCGTCGCGTTAAACTCGGCGAACCTTCTACACGAGCCACCCTCCGACAGGATACCTGCATGAGAAAAAAAGAAAGAAAAGAAAGGGAGAAAAAATATCAGGACACACGGACGTATGAAACACCGCTAATAACGAACGATATCTCGAGCGAGGAGGAATCCTCCCGTGAAAGGGTTGCGCGGGGTTGAAAAGGGACGAAAGGGGCGAAGGAACGCGGAGCGTTGCGAGAGACAGGAAGGTGGGACTTTAGAAATTCGAGATAAGACCCCCTTTGTCGTCGAGACGAGGAGTTTTCACGTAACCCTTTCGCTCTGGCAGCCGTCGCAGGCTGTTCCGCGCGGCGGAAAGCCGTGAGAGCCGCGACACCCTTCGACCACGATTCCTCCGGCCCTTTTCCCATTTGGAAATTCGCTACGTGACGCCTGGAAATCGGGACGAAGGTTCTCGAGCACAGACTTCTCTCTTTCTCGCTCTCCGGCTCTCTCTTTCCGTGATTCCCTGACTGTCTGACTTGGATCAGCCGCGTTTTAAAGGCACGTCGGGACGTTTCGGTTATATCGAGCCGGTTCCCCAAACGAGATTTTAATTATTTCCCTCGGTTCACCAAGATTTCTACAGCTTTCTCGCCGGTGCGGAGTGATCCGATTGATTGGCTTCGTGAATTATTGCCTGAGTCGGGTTGTGAGGAGATTGGAATTTTTTTTTAAGATTGAGAGTTATTCTGGAAATGGGACAGCGAATTTTAGAGGGGATTTTTTTATTTTCTGATTGGAAAGGGTCGATTTGGGAATTGGTTAGGATATTTAGGAATTTGGTAAAATTTGTCAGTTCAAAAATTGCGATAATGTTTATTTGAAGAGAGACATGTTTTATTAATTCATATATACGATTGTAAAAGTTTCGAATTATTGTATATTTTTTAGGAAGATTGAGAATTATTTTGGAAACGTGGACAGGGTTTCGGGAATTTTGAAATTTTAACGCAAAGTATAGTCAATTTTGAAAAGGATTGTTTGAGTTTTTAATTGGAAAAGGTCGATTTGGGAAATGGTTAGGTTATTTAGGAATTAGGTAAAATTCGTCAGCTTAGAAATTTTTATTTGAAGAGAGATATAGTTTCCTAATTGATATATACGTTTACAAAAATTTCGAATTATTGTACATTTTTAGGAAGATTGAGAATAATTCTGGAATCGTGGGCAGGGTTCGAGAAATTAAAAAATTTTAACGCGAAGTGGAACCAATTTTGGAGAGGATTTTATAAGTTTTTAATTGGAAAGGGTCGATTTGGAATTTGGTTAGGTTATTAAGGAATTAGGTCAAATTCGTCACCTTAGAAATTGTGATAATATTTATTTTGAGAGAGATATGATTTCCTAATTAATATATACGTTTGCAAAAGTTTCGAATTATTATATATTTTTTGGGAAGACTAAACTTCGAAATCTAAACATCGGGAGAGTCAATTTTAAATGAAATTTTCTAATTCTTCGATTGGATAAAGTTCAATTAGAAATTTTGTTAGTTTAGAATGGAGTTTCATAAATGTAAAATTCGTCAGCATGGAGGAATTGTATTATAATGTTTATTCGAAGATAGAAATTTTCTTAATTCAGGAAACTTTCGAATTAGTATTATATATTATTTTACATCTAAATTTAAATAAGATGAATTCAAGAAAGAATTTTGTTAAATTTATAAAAGCGTCAAATATTATGTAAGTGAGGTAAATTATTATTCATAAAATTAATTTTAATTTAGTCCAGAAATTAGAAATAAATTATAAGTGTAGATGAAAAGTATCACATTATAATTTCATTAAATGGTTGTATGGTTTTAAAATGAATCTGTTTGAAATTTGTCATCACTATGATTTGGATACTTCGAAACTTTTCTCAGGATATCAGGATAAGAATGCATCGCAGTGTGTGAAAGATTTGGGTCAGATGCAGAATAGATGACGAGTTCTTGGGGACCGGGTGAAAGAGATCAAATGCTTCGGTTAAAATGTTAGAGTGTCGTCAGTGAGTGAAAAGAGTTTCTATGAGAACACATGGAGACTAGGATGCATGGTGACACGTGGCAAGACTGTATCGAGCGTGTGAAATTTTTTCTAAAGATATCATTCAGAATATATACCTAATAACGTGGAATATTTCATACTTCTTAACAACGAATTTTTACTGATTAAAGAAGGTAATTAGAAAACGCGAAGAATTGAATTACTAATCGCTCCAACAATTAACATACTCTTCGAGAAACGGAAAGAATATATAAAGATACTAACACTCGCAAACATATTTACAAAATTTGGTTAAATCCTCATAAAATTAAAAATAAAATCACCAACATTCTTACTAATTACTCCTATAATAAAAATCGTCAAGGGCATCAGGTGACATTAAAATCACCTAATCTCATGATCCCTAAATCCTCATCAAACCATAAAGTATATATGAATTAAATATCCAAATAATTACCAATTACAAATTAATCACCAAATCAGTCAGGATCATCATCGACCCCAATACAAATTATTCACTCACAATTCCTTCTATCATCTATCATCATCTATCATCGGTGGCTCCAATTATTCGATATTAACAGATTTAATTAACTTATATTAAGTCTATTAATATTGCGATTGCTTTCAAATAAAACCCATCTTTGTTTTTTACAGAAAATACGTGGTTTCCTTTACCCTTAAATTTGATGGGTGTCCGTAGAAGTAATTATACAAAAAAACGTCCGTAAACCTAGTGTTAATAAAACCCGTTCAAAAAGCTCAAAACTTCCCCAAACCATGTACCTATTAATCACGGTAACAATCAACAATCGTCATTTCAAAATTCTTCCAAACGAAACTTCGCACCTTTATTAACAAAAATCTTCCAACCAAAACTTCGCATCTTGATAAACAAAAATCTTCCATCCAGAGACCCACTATAAAATCCTCCAAAAAATTCTCCAAACGGAAAAAAACCAATATAAAACCGCATAAAAATTCCTATACACGTTCCCACTAATTACCCCAAAGGGCAGAAAGACCGGAAGCGACAGGAAAATGAGTGTATCTCCCTGGAAATCCCTGATTCGCAGGGGCTATCACGAAAATGAGCCCGCAGTGTAGGTAGAGAGTAGCGACACAAAGTGCATCGGTGGCGCGGGATATCTCGTGGAGCGGTTAGGCTCGGCTGTTTCCGCTTATGTGTGTCAGGAGGGTGCTGCGAGGCACTCAGGCTCCTTAGCTAGGAGACGTGTATCAGTTATTGATGGGATCGCGTGCCGCCAGGAGACGACGACGGGCCAGAGTTATCGGGGATGAGACGCAGGACAGGCCTGGGACTCGATTACATCCGCCCGCGAGCGGTTCTGCAGGGACAAATCAGGCCAAATCGGATCCGGTGACGTCGAGTCGACGCGCGGAATTATGCACGCGGTTAATTTCGCAGCGCGTTTCCGCGTTTCCTCTACCGATCCCACGATCCCACCCCCGGATACGCCTTTGCGCGAACGCGAGCCCGGATGTTGCGCCACTAAGCGCCGATTGATCAACCATCCTCCTGTGTACTTACACGTGTTCCCGGACAAGAAAGTTTCACCCTTTCCAGGGAATCATCGACGAACTGCCGTTGGCACTGCTGCTTCACCGTCTTCAGATATAAATCTTCCAGGATTTAAATTAAAAATTTAAAAGATACTTGTTAATACTAGGTTTATAGGGGTCTTTTGTATATCTATTTCTACGGAAGATTTAGGGTAAAAAAAGCACATGTTTTCTTTAAAAAACAATCGATGGGTTTAAGATGAAAACTATCACAATATTAACAGACTTAAACCTTTAGCTTAGAGTGGCGCCTCAGAGGTGTCGTAAGGCTATCGGGCCAATTTGCAACAGTAAATCTTTTTTTTTGTTTAGTAATCAAGTAATCGTAATTATTTATCAAACATCTTGCAAAGTTAATTGTACCGCGCATGTGTATATACAAATCATAGGAAGTTTGCGATTTGTACAGTTTCGACTGGTTTCATTTTAATTTTTAATTTAAATCCTCGAAGATTTAGCAAGCGGTTGCAGCGAAGAATATTCGAATTTTTGTGTCAAACGTAAAGTGATTAAATAAAGAGCTGAAGGAGGTTTTAGTGCTGAATCCACCAAGGTTCGACTGGTATCTTTTAAATTTTTAATTCAAATTCTGGAAGATTTAGCAAGAGGTTGCAGAGATGAATGTTCGAATTTTTGTTTCAGAAGTAAAGTGATTAAATTAAATTTGGACTTTTCCAACTATTTTCGAGAAGCAGAGAAAATTTGTCTTATAAAAAGACTCGTTTGAGATATTTTATTTTTGATAATTTCTGAGAACATAACAAAATTTGTTTGTGTATCACAATAAATTTCTCATAAAACAACATTAACAATCGTTTGACTCGTTTGAAATATATTATTTTTGACAATTTGTGAGACCATAACAGAATTTGTTTGTATATCAGAATAAATTTCTCATAGAACAACATCAACAATCGTTTGACTCCTTTAAGGTATTTTATTTTTGACAATTTCTGAGACCATAACAAAATTTGTTTGTTTATCAAAATAAATTTCTCATAAAACAACATCAACAATCGTGTGACTCGTTTGAGATATTTTATTTCTGACAATTTCTGAGAACACAACAAAATTTATTTCTTTGTCGGAATAAATTTCTCATAAAACAACACCAACAATCATTTGATTCGTTTGACTCGTTTGAGATCTTCTATTTCTGAGAATTTTTGAGAACATACAAAATTGTTTTGACAAAATTTATAATTTCTTTCTTTGGAATCGAAAGATAACTGTTTATACTTAAATTCGTTTTATATTCGTATTTGTTTAAAATCCTGTTTGCCGCTAATTTCATCAACATTATCTACAAACACGTAATACATACAAAAAGTGTGAAGTGTAATTAATAAGCTTTACTGCAAAAAGTTTGTGTGTTTGAACTGTAGAGTTAAAGAGATTACTAGACCTGATATATTCATATTATTCTATATTATAATAATCGTTTCCCTCGTATCGCTATAATACCTTCATTTGTGTGTGCTACTCGTTATATATCCATTTAGATAAACTAATTCTATCAAATCATACTCAAAAGCAATCCCAAACACCCAAGAACTCAGCCAACAACCCAAATCCAAACTTCATCAACCACTCATGAAAACCAAATCCAAATCACTTGCCAATTTTCAAACTGCAATCACCATCCGGCACTCGATTCACCTCTAAACCATTCTCTGTCCAATCGTGAAACAGGATAACGCGGACACCTCTGTTTCCTCGTTCACGCTGATCCACCGCGTCAAACGCGTGGAACCCTCGTTCTCCATTCACAGCGCTGCCGTAGACAGATTTTGCGAATCCATCCGGGTCTCCTATCGATCAACAGCTGGGACAATGGCTGGTAAAAGGCGAAACAGCGAAGGTTGGCCGAATGCGATAGTTAGGGGTGTCTCGCGGAACGCAAATGGGCCCGGGCCTCGCGCTCGCCGCTTGGTGGGGGACATGAATTTATAATTTCCGTGGCGGTGCACCCTCGGGTGATTCGAGCTGTCGGTCGCGTCATATAAATCAAAATCAGACGCATTGTCGAAGAATCGGGACCCATCGGAGAGAGAGAAAGGCGGAGAGACGAGAAACTCGGTCAAGCCACGCCGCGGAACCCCCCGTCGGGTTATCCAGGTAGAAACTGCGATACGCGTGCGAGGGAACCGGCGTGGAAGAGCGAATGGATCGGAGCGAGATGAAGCTAGAGGGTAGCAGAGGAGCCGAAAGTATCGGTCGGATATACATATGTATGTCGGCCGGGGGTACAATGTATTCAAATTGCGAGAAAAAGGGTTGGCCCGGGCCGCTGTGAGAGTGCGTGGATATAGGTGATGGGTAAAAAATGCGACAGACTGGTTAACGAAGCGAGATGGTCCATTGAATGCAGCTGAATGGGATGCTGGGACCTTTCTCGCATCCGTTTCCACCAGAAGTTTGTATACTCTATGCCAACGTGCGCTCGCTAACTAGGCGGATATGCAGGGCGCGGCAGCCATATGCCGTGGACCAGCACGCAGGTCAGGTTGCCCGTCTTTCGAGCTTTTTTCGGATACACTAGGTTCCTTTTCAATCGTTCGCCTCCTTTGATATCGAAACATCGGCTGTGGGACGGATACGTGACATCCGGCAATTTTATTTTGTTTCTGACGAAGGTTGTCTGAGGAATTTCGTCTTCGAATCGATGGGTAGATAAAGTTTCGAATTGCCAGGCTTGTGGACGATTTTTGTATCGTTAAATAGGTGAGAAAGATTTTGAATTTTATATGGTAGGTTATTTTGTCGTTGCTTTTTCGGATACACTAGGTTCTTTTCAATCGTTCGTCTGCTTTGATATCGAAACATCGGCTGTGGGACGGATATGTGACATCCGGCAATTTTGTTTCGTTTCTGACGAATGTTGTCTGAGGAATTTCGTCTTCGAATCGATGGGTAGATAAAGTTTCGAGTTGCCAGGCTTGTGGACGATTTTTGTATCGTTAAATAGGTGAGAAAGATTTTGTATCTTGTGGATCAATTGGTATGTTATTTTGTCGTTGCTATTTCATATAAGATAGATCCCTTTCAATCGCTCGCCTGCTTTAATATCGAAACATCGGCTATAGTGTCATCTGGCTAGTTTGTTTCGTTCCTGATGGAAGTTCTCTGAAGGGAGATGTCAATTTTTTGGGATTCGAGAGACGAGAAATTCTGTCATCGAAGTCGATGGATAAATAAAGTTTCGAACTTCCAGGATTGTGAACGATTTTTGTATCTTTAGAGAGATAAAAAAGATTTTGTATTTTATGGAATGACTGGTACGTTATTTGTCGTTGCTATTTCATATACACTAGATCTTTTCCGATCGTTCGCCTCCTTTGATATCGAAACATCGGCTGTGGGACGGATACGTGACATCCGGCAATTTTGTTTCGTTTTTGACGAAGGTTGTCTGAGGAATTTCGTCTTCGAATAGATGGGTAGATAAAGTTCGAATTGCAGGGTTGTGGACGATTTTTGTACCGTTAAATAGGTGAGAAAGATTTTGAATTTTATATGGTAAGTTATTTTGTCGTTGCTTTTTCGGATACACTAGGTTCTTTCAATCGTTCTCCTGATTTGATACCGAAACATCGGCTCCATGTCATCCGGCAATTGTGTTTCGTTTCTGACGATGGTTCTCTGATTTTGTGAAATTTTGTCATCGAATCGATGGGTAGATAAGGTTTCGAGTTTCCAAGATCGCGAATGACTTTTGTATTTTATGGAATGACTGGTAGGTTATTTTGTCGTTGCTATTTGATATACGATAGATCCCTTTCAATCGTTCGCTTGCTTTGATATCGAAACATCGGCTGTGGACGGATACGTGACATCCGGCAATTTTGTTTCGTTTCTGACGAAGGTTCTCTGAAGGGAAATGTGGATTTTGAGAAACTTCGTCCTTGAGTCGATGGGTAGATAAACTTTCCAGGATTGTGGACGATTTTTGTATCGTTAAATAGGTGAGAAAGATTTTGTATCTTGTGGAACAATTGGTATGTTATTTTGTCGTTGCTATTTCATATAAGATAGATCCATTTCAATCGCTCGCCTGCTTTAATATCGAAACATCGGCTATAGTGTCATCTGGCTAGTTTGTTTCGTTTCTGATGGAGGTTCTCTGAAGGGAGATGTGAATTTTTTGGGATTCGAGAGACGAGAAATTTTATCATCGAGTCGATGAATAAATAAAGTTTCGAACTTCCAGGATTGTGAACGATTTTTGTATCTTTAGAGAGATAAAAAAGGTTTTGTATTTTATGGAATGACTGGTAGGTTATTTTGTCGTTGCTATTTCATATACACAGATTCTTTTCAGATCGTTCGCCTCCTTTGATGTCGAAACATCGGCTGTGGGACGGATACGTGACATTCGGCAATTTTGTTTCGTTTCTGACGAAGGTTGTCTGAGGAATTTCGTCTTCGAATCGATGGGTAGATAAAGTTTCGAATTGCAGGCTTGTGGACGATTTTTGTATCGTTAAATAGGTGAGAAAGATTTTGAATTTTATATGGTAGGTTATTTTGTCGTTGCTTTTTCGGATACACTAGGTTTTATCAATCGTTCGCCTGCTTTGATACCGAAACATCGGCTCCATGTCATTCGGCAATTTTGTTTAATTTCTGACGAAGGTTTTCTGAAGGGAAATTTGGATTTTGTGGGGTTCGAGAAACTATGTTTTTGAGTCGATGGGTAGATAAGCTTTCGAGTTTCCAGGATTGTGCAATTTTGTTTCGTTTCTGACGGTGGTTCTCTGAGAGGAGATGTGGATTTTGTGAAATTTTGTCATCGAATCGATGGATAGATAAGGTTTCGAGTTTCCAAGATCGCGAATGACTTTTGTATTTTATGGAATGACTGGTAGGTTATTTTGTCGTTGCTATTTCATATAAGATAGATTCCTTTCAATCGCTCTCCTGCTTTAATATTGAAACATCGGCTCCTTGTCATCCGGCAACTTTGTTTCGTTCCTAACAGAGGTTCTCTGAAGGGAGATGTGTATTTTGTGGGATTCGAAAGTCGAGAAATTTCGTCTTCGAATTTTCGGGATTGTGGACGACTTTTGTATCGTTAGGTAGGTAAGGGAGATTTTGTATTTTATGGAATGACTAATAGGTTTGTCTGATATTTTGTCGTGTGCTATTTCATATACATTAGATTCCTTTCAGATCGTTTGCCTGTTTTTATATCGAAACATCGGTTGTGGGACGGCTCAGTGGCATCCGGTAATTTTGTTTCGTTCCTGACGAAGGTTATCTGAAGGGAAATGTGAATTTTGTATGGTTCAAGATACTTTGTCTCCGAATCGATGGGTAGATAAATTTTCGAATGTCCAGGATTGTGCAATTTTGTTTCGTTACTGATGGAGGTTCTCTGAAGGGAAGGAAATGTGAATTTTTTGAGATTCGAGAGATGATAAATATAAACTTTTGAGTTTCCAGGATCGTGGACAATTTTTGTATCGTTAGATAGGTGAGAAAGATTTTGTATTTTGTGGAATGACTGGTAGGTTATTTTGTCGTTGCTATTTCATATACACTAGATTCTTTTCAGATCGTTCGCCTGCTTTGATGTCGAAATATCGGCTGTGGGACGGCTCCGTGGCATCCGGCAATTTTGTTTCGTCTCTGACGGAGGTTCTCTGAGGAATTTCGTCTTCGAATCGATGGGTAGATAAAGTTTCGAATTGCCAGGGTTGTGGACGATTTTTGTACCATTAAATAGGTGAGAATGATTTTGTGTTTTATGGAATGACTGATAGGTTATTTTGTAGTCGATATTTCAGGTAGTGGGAAAAGAAAAGTACTCCAAACTTGATTCAGAATTTTATAACGTAATGTATCAGTTCGAAAATTGATAATTCTAAAGATTGATTGAAGAATGCAGAATATTTTGTTAAATCAGGGACGATTTTTACTCCTTTAAATAGGCGAAAAAGATTTTTCAAATCGGTTTTGAATTTTGTGGAATAATTGATTTTAATGGGGTTGGTTATTTTGTCATAGCTATTTTAAATAATCTAGCATCGTGCACAAGATTATTTTGTGATCGCTATCATAAATCAATTTTAGAACTTTAAGCTAGTAATTATAAGGTAAAAAATTCTTCACTAGGTTAACTCAAATTTCGAAATCTAAATTGGAATTTTTGCTGAGATAACTTATTTCAAAGGAATGGTACCTTGTAATTTTCAGTCTTACAATAAAATTAGTAAATACCGAAAACACTTTTGGTATCTAATAATAACTGCTGATATTAATAAAAAAAAAATAATTTCCTAAATAAATTTTTATCTGAGACTACTAAATTCTTCAGGCAACGACAAAATATATAATACATACTTCACTGCAATAAATGACACTATAATCATGGTTTTTTCGCAACAAAGATGGATATGACGGTGGTCATGGTATCACGATAACAAATATGATGTATATGATAATACCTCGTAAACAGATATGATGATGATGATAATACCATAATCAAGAATATGACTGTACAAGTTTTGTTGTTCATAATATCACTACGATGACGAGTACGATTATAATTACGATTTCATGTAAAACGATATGATGACGATATTATGATCATGGTTCTGATGAGGATGATAATACCACGAAGGTGAAGAATATAACGATACAAATTTTGTTGTTGCTCATAACACTATAATAACGAGTATAATTATAATTACGATTTCACTATAAAGCATACGATGACAATATTGATACTACGACCATGATTATGATGACAATCATAATACCCTGATGAAGAATATAACAATACAAATTTTATTATTGCCCATAACACTATAATAACGAGTATAATTATAATTACGACTTCACTATAAAGGATACGATGGCGATATAGATACTATGGCTCTGATTATGATGAAAATAATAGTATCATGAAGATGATGAATAAAATGATACAAGTTTTATCCTGAATAATCTCCCAATAATCATTACGTCAAACAAGGTAATGAATATAACGATACTTTCACCATCACAATGACGAATACGAAATTTATGACAACATCATGGTGTCAAACAACGTCACAAAAATCCCCAAACCTCGTCAAAGCAACCCACCCTACAACGATCTTCGAGAAGACCGTGAAAAATCTCCTCTAAAACTGAAAATCCGCGATATCAGCGTCGAATTAGCCGAAAGCGAGGAGGAATTAGCCAATTAGTGGAGGATCCATTGAAGACGCTGTTCTACTTGGTGGTTAACGATCTTGGCGAGCGCAACAGAGCGTCGTGGCGCGTCTCTGGATCCCTGTGCTCCGGGGGTGGAACGTTCGGTCCCCTTAAAGCGGAACTTCGTCGGTGCTTTGCCTTTTAAAAACGAACAAAAGAACGCCGACACGTCTTAAATGAACGCGCTACTTGTTGCACGGAGAAAAGGGTAGGAGGCAGGGGCTGTGCGGGGGTTGGAGGAAGCCGTAGGAGGTCGGAAGAGGTGGAGACGGTGCCGCGGAAGCGGAAGAGAGAAAAGGGGGTGGCAGAAGTTGGCCCCCGTTGGTAACGCGGCTCTGGAGGGGGTTAACGGGGCGAAAGGAACAGGGGGTGGGCCGCTGGCGGCGGCAGCGTCGACAGAAAACTGTTTCTCTTTTGTTTTTATCGTCTGGAGGAGCCGCGGGGCGGGGTGCGCGAGGAAGTCGCAATTAAAAATGTAGTTCAAGGCCGACGCCCCGGGGGAGGTTTACCTTGAGCCCTCTTTCTCTCTCCGAGTTCTCACTTTTCTCGCGCCCTCTCTCCGTCTCTCGCCGCAGCTCCGCTTTCACTTCGCCCCGCTCCGCTCCGCTTCCAGCCACGCGGCGCCGCGCGCGTTTCGCGCCGCGTCGGCGTGCACAATTTCACGTGCCACTCTTTCAACCCCTCCCGCCACAACCCCCGCACAAGCTCCGTCTCTTTCCGACTTTCCCCCCCGTTTCTTCCGCTTTCTTCGCGGACGTCGACTTCCTCGAGAGGACGTCTCGCGAGAAAGTCGCGAGATTTTAACCCGTTTACCCACTCGCGATTAACTTCACGATGGCTTCGTTATTCCGATGTCGTTTCACTGCTTCCTGCATAAGATGGACAACAATTCCTTTCTTTAGAACGGCTCGAATTATTTTTATTCGATTATTTTTGTTGATTTCAGTGGATTTTTTTATCTTTTATCGAGTGAATTGCAGACGGTTTCTTTATCGTTCGCCATTTTAACTGTTTAGACACTGTCTGCTTTCGTAGAATGATAAAAAATTATTTGTTATCGTTCATTTTGTATTCCTATTTCGTTTTATTGATTTTTACAATCATTTTTTATACTGCCTTTCAT